>NW_026057578.1:84869834-84876764 GCF_023721935.1 Panthera uncia
AAAAAAAAAAAAAAAAAAAAAAAAGAAAAAAAGGGCAAAGAAAATTTGACACTTGCTACAACATGGATGAACCTTGTAGACATTATAGTAAGTAAAATAAGTCAGAGAAAGGAAAAATACTGTATGATTCTACTTACATAAGCTACCTAAAGTAGTCAAATTAATAGAGACAGAAAATAGAATGGTTGTTGCCAGGGACCAGGGGTGAGGTGAGAGTGGGGAGTTACTAATTAATGGTACAGTTTCAGTGGAGGAAGACAAAAAAGTTCTGGAGATGGATGATGGTAATAGTTGCACAACAATGTAAATGTGCTTCATGCCTGAGAACTATACACTTAAAAATGGTTAAAATGGTACACTATTTTATTTTAAAAAAATTTTTAAGTTTATTTATTTATTTTGAGAGACAGAGAGTGAGCAGGGGAGGGGTGGAGAGAGAGAGAGGATCCCAAGCAGACTTGGCACTGTCAATGCAGAGCCTAATGTGGGACTCGAACACATGAACTATGAGATCACGACCTGAGCCGAAGAGTCGGACACTTAGCCAACTGAGTCACCCAGGCACCCCTAAAATGATAATTTTTATATTATGTATGTTTTATAAAATTTTTTAAAAAGTTAAAAAAATATTGTTTAAGAGGCATCTGCGTGGCTCAGTCGGTTAAGCATCCAACTTTGGCTCAGGTCATGATCTCACAGTTTGTGAGTACGAGCCCCATGTTGGGCTCTGTGCTGGACCCTGCTTCAGATTCTGTGTCTCCCTCTTTCTCTGCCCCTCCCCCACTCATGCTCTCTCTCTTCCTCTCTCTCTCTCTCTCTCAAAAAGGAATAAACTTTAAAAAAATTTAAAAAATAATGTTTAAGGTAGATATGGAAAGCTGTCAAGATATTTTTAAGTTAAAAAAGTATCTGAGGTATGAGCCCATGTTTTGCAAACTCTTTTCATGTGTAGAACAGAGTCTAAAAGGAGATATGCCAAATTCTTTTTTTTTTAATGTTTATTTTTGAAACATACACACACACACACACACACACACACACACACACAGAGTGCGAGCAGGGGGAGGGGCAGACAGAGAGGGAGACACAAAATCTGAAGTAGGCTCCAGGCTCTGAGCTGTTAGCACAGAGCCTGTTGCAGGGCTCAAACTCACAAACTGCGAGATCATGACCTGAGCCGAAGTCAGAAGCTTAACTGACTGAGCCACCAGGCACCCCTAAAATCTTAATGGTGATGTCTTCTATGGTGCATGAGCTTATAGGTGGTTCACTTTTCTCCTTTATGGTCTATAATGAAATCTATGATTTCTCTATAATGAATATGTATTACTTCTATTCTATTCTATTCTATTCTATTCTATTTATTTTTAGAGATTTTATTTTTAAGTAATCTCTATACCCAACATGGAGCTCAAATTTACAACCCCAAGATCAAGAGTCATGTGCTCCACTGACTGAGTCAGCCAGGTGCCCCTTATAATTTTATTTTAAAAGCATTGTTTCAAAAGAAACAAAACACTTTATTCCATGATGGCCTTTACAAGATGAATGCATGTGTCTTCTTTGTTTAAGGTCAAGATCCAATGTCTAGGACAGTTCAATGCACACAGCTAATCTTCAAAGGAAAATGCTCTATTGAAAGCACAATTTCACTTACCAACTTTGAGAAAAGTTTTTAGTTCCAAAGGTCGCAGCACAGGTTGCTTTTCTATACGACCATAGGTTTCTGCTATGCTCTCTACTTCCACTTTAGGGCATTTAAACAGCTCATAAGTCCCATCCCGGTTCTGGATAAAACTCCGAGTGATTTCCAAGGGCATCTGGACACGAAGTCAATACCAAGAAAGGTGAGAAAGGAAAAACTTTCAAAGTAGACAAACATTTGGATGACAACAGATCTTTCACTTATTCTTTTTTGTTACACTCAAATTAATGGAAACCTCCTCTTGTATTTTCAAGTAAATGCTATCAAGAAATCTGCCTTTTCTCCTTTACATCATTCATGACTTTCCTTTTTTCTCTATAACTTTAATTTGAACCCCAGCCAAACTATCTATGAACTGAACCTCTAACATCTTCATGGCTATGCAATGGCTACTGGCATAGACTTGCTCTCAAATCAGTTTTGTTCCCTTCCCTCCTGCTCTGCTAGCATGATTCTTCTCCTAAAAGCTCTACTGACAGCATCTACAGCTGGCCTAACACCTTGTATGCTTCACACCATCCTTGGGACTAAGCCAGACAGAACTTGAACTGGTCTTTGCCACTAAACAGCAGGGCATATAGCCTGTTTCTCATTGGCAAAATTCAGTTAATACCAACACATGGTTGTGAGTTTGAATGAGGCGATGCAGGTAAGTAATGCCCAAACAGACCGACACTCCAAGATTATCAATTAGTTCTCTTCCTTTACTTGACAGTGACAGTGCCTCCCTGAACACTTGCTCCAGGCAAGAAGCTATCTCTGTAACATCCAACAATTAAAGAGGTTCCTCAGTGCCTTTAGTGCTAACACAGGGCTTTTCTAGGGTTCACATGTAAGTTTTATAACTACCAAACAACTTATTCTTTTTCTGAAAGTAACAATGCCTTGCAATTAAGCTAATCTTAATGTATCAAACCACACTATGCTGAATTTTCTACAATATTCCATTACTGTAGGAAGGGAAAAGCCTCAAATTTTCAGGATCTGCTTGAAAAAGAAAATGTTTAAAAATGTCTAATATTCCTCTTGCAAAAAAGAATGCCAAATAATTAAAGGTCATTTTTCTAATGAGAACTAAATTGCAGTTTGTGGAGAAGCATTTAATTGTGCTGAGTTCATTGACCTCACAAATAGTATATTATCTCAAATTATTTATATAATTTCTAGCTCCCTGCCGGTTAATGTAGGGCTCACCATAGCTAGTAGGGGTTCATTATCTAATTCACAAGAAAAATGATCTCTGTTTTCTGATCCGAAAGGCAAAGAAAAAGGATATTCCAATTTAAGATACTTTTTCAAACCACAGGGAATACCCATTAAAATCACAGTCAGAACTATACGCCATGAATATTTCTGAATAATCTTTTAGTATGAAAAAAAGGAATTCTCTTCAGTGTCTATAACTAAAGGAATTGGTGCAAACATACTTCCTGCACTTGCTTCTCTTTCTTCCCCTCTTTGCCCTCCTACTATTGTAGAAATACACTCTTACCTCTGGGGTATCTAAGATTTGTTTAACTTGCAGGATATTAGTGATATGCCAGGTATACTTGGAAAAGGTTCCCAGTGGCAAGGCGTCTTTCCGAACAAAAGCTTCAATGTAAGAAGGGAACAAGATTAGACTACCAAAAAAATAACATTCTCTTTCATTGTATTTGTTATCCAGTTTTTAGAAAGTTCAGTGCAGTGCTATCCTTTCCTTATAGAATCTCAGCACTTTTAAAAAAGAAATTCTAGAGGCAAATCTGTAATAGGTTTGGCAGAAATGTGGTAAATCAAATGATATGGATTTCTGCTAATAGATGTCTCTGATACTTCTTTGAGATGCTACTTATTTTTGCTACCTTAGCAACTGATTTCTTTGTTTGGTATAGCTACATGCACAGGACTCCATTATAAAACAGCACCTTACAACCTCTCACAACTTTAGATATACCAGAGGTCAAATTATAGTTCTTAAAAGAATTACATGGAGTTTAGGCCAGTTAACATGGTTGCCAACCTGTTGCCTTGCCTGAAGGATTATAAAGGGGTTTCACCAAAAGGCCTGCAAAAATAACTAAAGGATGGGTTGAAAGTAATGTATTAGGAGGCCTAAAGTTTAAGGTGAAAGAATCAACACTGCCTCAGATAGATAAGCTGTGAAGACAAAGATTTTTATAGCCCTAAACAGTGATTCACAGATAGAATTCAACCTCAAAGATAGAATTAAACCTCAGTCCCTATTATAATCATCAAATAACTACTAACTAAAGAAATAGCATTGATGTCCAGCTATAGTTACTCTTGGGCTATTTATCACTGAGCCATCTATTCTTCCTCCTCTCTCCCTCGTTTCCTTACACTACCTAGTAAGTATCATGAAATTTCTAGTAGAAGATGTAATAGAAAACCAAGAAATAAGCACCAGAATAATGTAATTATAAAGGGTTCCGAGCCTAAGAATTACTCTAAAAATAAAATCTTCCTTCATCAAAATTGGGAACCATGAAAAACAAGTTTTTGTTTTTGGTACAGATTGTAATATGCTTCCAAGAAGCCAGTGCAAATAACAACTGGAACTTACAATGCTTTTGCTGAAATTGGTTCATATCTAGAAAATGTCAAACTTCTTAGTGGGCACCCTCATTACACTTCACTGTCCTTTTACCAAGTTTGTGCTTTCTGAATTTTTCCATTAACTCTTACTGGAATAAGTATGGTACCTTTGAGGGGAGTGATCATTATTCCAAGAGCTGACTGGCTAAGGCTTCATGTTCTGAGCATGTGACTAGAAGTCCTAATCCTGAAAATACCACACGGTTTCTCTAAGCATAATTCTCTAAGGTCAAGATATCTATTGTTGTTCCTGAGGAAAAAAATCCCATACCTGTGGTGGAGTTGGGAAGCCGTTTCTTTGCACTTCCTATAGATATTCTTTGTTGCAGAGCATCAAAAAAGGACTGAGGAATGTGGAACACCAGTGGCTCTGGTTTGCCTATATCAAATAAGAAGAAACTCGTTTAAAGAAGCTCAGTGGGCTTTCTGACACGTAGGGAGAAGTGGAAGAAATGGAATTGGATGGCACTAACAACTAAAAATGCCACTGAGACTGCTTTATACAGAGGCAAAAAGAAGGCTTTGATTGACCTTTATGAGTCAAGCACTGTCACCAGCCCTACTCTTGATCTCTATTATGACAAATACAACAGACCCTTGTCATCTGCCAAAGATAACTTTTCAGTTCCTCAGTTTCCTAAACACCAGCATAGCCCAGACTTTTCCCTGTAAAGAGTATCTGAAATGAGGTGAGTACAATGAGGCTGAGTTGAGAAGGTAAATTTGATTCAATCCTGCTCACTGTCTCCAAGCATTTGCTATGTGCATTTATGTCCAAGCAAAGTAACTGCAAGGTGTCACTCAGATGGTCTGGGCCAAGAGTGCCACAAAGTCAGGACACTGTTTATCCAACAAGCATCTGTCTTTCTCTCTGAATATGATCTCTAAGAAGGCAAAATGTTTTGAAAATACGTAACAAACCTCTTATAGAAACTTGCAAGACACTAACTAAGGTCAACAAAAAGTCAGCAGAAACCATGTTAGCGGAGGGGTTGGAAGAGGTCAGAGTTTTCTTTAAAAACTGTCCATGAGGAGGGTGCCTGGCTGGCTCAGTGGTAGAGCAAGTGACTCTTGATCTCAGGGTTGTGAGTTCAAGCTCCACATCAGGTATAGAGCTTACAAACAAAACAAAACACAAACAAAAAAACCTGTTCCAGAACTACTATCTGGCTAGATACAACTTAAAGAATGGTTCTTTTTTTTTTTAATTTGAGAGAATGTGTGCAGACACAGGAGTGGGGTGTGGGGGAGGAGCAGAGAGAGAGTGAGTATCTTTTTTAAAAAAATATTTATTTATTTTTGAGAGAGAGAGCATGAGCAGGAAGGGGCAGAGAAAGAGGGAGACAGAGAATCCCAAGCAGGCTCTGCACTGTTGGCACAGAGCCTGATGTGGGGCTCGAACTCATGAACTGTAAGATCATGATCTGAGCTGAAATCAAGAGTTGGACACTTAACTGACTGAGCCACCAGGTGCCCCTGAGAGAGAAAGAGAGAGAGAGAGAGAGAGAGAGAATCTTAAGCAGGTTCCACATTCAGTGTAGAGCCCAACATAGGGCTCAATCCCACGACCCTGGGATCATGACCTGAGCCAAATTTAAGGGTCAGACGCTTAACCTCCCGAGCCACCCAGACATCCCAAGAATGGTTCTTAAAGAAGACTCTTAAAGACAGTTCAGATGCCTTTTTATTTAAAGAAGTTTTTGTTGTTGTTGTTTTGTTTTTTGTTTTTTTAGGTAGGCTCCATACCCAGTGTGATGCTTGAACTTACAACCCTGAGATCAAGCGTCTCATGCTCTACCAACTGAGCCAGCCAGGCACTCCTCCGATGCCTTTTTGAAACAAAGGTCAAACCAAGAAAAATAAAAATAAAAGGTTTTCTAGAAGTCCACAGAAAGACTTTACGTTCTTTCAAATGTTTTTATATACTTTATTGAATGCAGAATGTCAATGACAAAACTGTCACCACTTCTGAGTCACTAAAACAGTGATATATGGACAGTTTGGAAAAGTCACCATACAAAGGGATCTTAAAATTTTTCATCTTGAACTTAGATTGTGGGCTACATGCAGAGATCATGACTGGTCTAAAAGAAGTGCTAACTAACTAGAACTCAGGTGATGTGATGCCAGGGCTTAGACGTACAAATTACTCTTGAAAAGCCCACATAAAACATACAGACCCACAGTCCAGGAGAGATGATGATGACTTTGACAAAGGTAGTGGTAATGGAGATGGTGAGGAGGAGTGGTAATGGAGAATGGGACAGAGAGGGACCACCGTGTGCATCTTACATTAGTGTTGGCATTCTGTCTTTGATTTGGGGAGGTCGGTTTATAGGTACTTATTACATTACTTCAAACAGTAAATAAATACAATTTTAACAGGAAAAAAACAGACTATTTTATTTATTTATTTATTTATTTATTTTTTTTCAACATTTTTTATTTATTTTTGGGACAGAGAGAGACAGAGCATGAACGGGGGAGAGGCAGAGAGAGAGGGAGACACAGAATCGGAAACAGGCTCCAGGCTCCGAGCCATCAGCCCAGAGCCTGACGCGGGGCTCGAACTCACGGACCGCGAGATCGTGACCTGGCTGCAGTCGGTTAAGCGTCCGACTTCAGCC
>NW_026057578.1:84876864-84897206 GCF_023721935.1 Panthera uncia
TTTATTTTTTTCAACATTTTTTATTTATTTTTGGGACAGAGAGAGACAGAGCATGAACGGGGGAGAGGCAGAGAGAGAGGGAGACACAGAATCGGAAACAGGCTCCAGGCTCCGAGCCATCAGCCCAGAGCCTGACGCGGGGCTCGAACTCACGGACCGCGAGATCGTGACCTGGCTGAAGTCGGACGCTTAACCGACTGCGCCACCCAGGCGCCCCTATTTATTATTTTTTTAAGAGAAAGAGAGCAGGGGAGGGGCAGAGAGAGAAAATCCCAAGCAGTCCACATGCTGTCAGTGCTGAGTCCAATGCGGGGCTCAGTCTCATGAACTGTGAGATCAGGACCTGAGGTGTGATCAAGAGTCAGACACTAAATTGAGTGAACCACCCAGGCAGACCCAAACATAGACTCTTTGAAACTCTTAATTTATTTCATATTTCTAAAAAGTAACTTCTGAAGTTTTATTTATTCTGAGTTAATATAAACAAAATTAAACATGTATTGTAAGATCTCCATTCTTGTCTCTTCCCTTACCATGAAGCCGTAACTATTATAATCTTTCAAAACTCATCTGTTGATTGTCTCCTTTCGAGCTACTATTCACTTTGGAGTGTCTTATTTATTTATTTATTTATTTATCTATCTATTTATTTATAAATAATTTTTTCAAGTTTATTTATTTATTTTGAGAGAGAGACAAAGAGAGGGAGTAGGGGAAGGGGAAGGGCAGAAAGCAAGGGAGAGAGAATCCTAAGCAGGCTCCGTACTGTCAGCACAGAGCCTGACATGGGGCTTGAACCCACAAACCGGGAGCTCATGACCTGAGCCAAAACCAATAGTTGGATGATCAACCGACTGTGCCACCCAGGTGCCTCGTATGTATGTATGTATGTATGTATGTATGTATGTGTGTATGTATGTATGTATGTATGTATTTATTTATAAAAGATTTTATTTTATTTTTTTATAACTTTTTTTTAATGTCGATTTTTGAGACAGAGAGAGACAGAGTGGGGAAGGGGAAGACAGAGAGGGAGACACAGAATCTGAAGCAGGCTCTAGGCTCTGAGCTGTAAGCACAGAGCCCAATGTACAGCTCTAACTCATGAACTGCGAGATCATGACCTGAACTGAAGTCAGTCACTTAATGAACTGAGCCACGCAGGTGCCCCTAAAGATTTTACTTCATTTTATTTATTTATTTTTAGAGACAGAGAGAGAGTATAAGTGGAGGAGGGCCAGAGAAAGAGGGAGAGAGAATCCCAAGTAGGCTCCACAGTCAGCATGCAGCCCGATATGGGGCCTGAACTCACGAACTGTGAGATCATGACTTGAGCAGAAACCAACAGTTGGACGCTTAACCGACTGAGCCACCCAGGCGCCCCCCTAAAGATTTTATTTTTAAATAATCTCTACACCCAATGTGGGGCTCAAACTTGCAACCCTGAGATCAAAAATCACATGTTCTACCGACTGAGCCAGCCAGGCACCTGTTTCATTTTTCAAATGACAGTCATTGGACGCCTGGGTGGCTCAGTCGGTTAAGTGTCTGATTCTTGATCTCAGCTCAGGTCATGATCTCATGGTTCGTGAGATGGAGCCCCAAGTGAGGCTCTGCGCTGGCAGTGTGGAGCCTGCTTGGGATTCTCTCTCTCCCATTCTCTCTGCCCCTTCCCTGCTCACGTTCTTTCTCTCTCTCTCAAAATAAATAAGTAAACTTAAAAAAAAGATTAAAATGATAATCATAAACTGCAACATATTCAGCAAAGAACATTACGATTATATGAGGTCTGCAAATATGCTATGAGGAGTGTTTGAAGACCTAAGATGTATCACTTGGAGAAAAGAAGACCTATCAGGCAGCATGATAGCTATGTGTGCAGCGGTAGGGACTGTCACTTAGAACAGGCCTACTCCCTGTGGCTAGAGTGAACCAGAACCAACAGGAAGTATTAGAAGCAAATATTTCTACTTAGTGTGAGGAACACTTTCCTCCCAGCTCTCACTGTCCAGCAATGTTATGAGCTGCCTGAAAAAGTGGTGAGCGCCTCACTACTGGACAAAGCCTGGAAAACTAGCCATCAAGGATGTTTTTAAGGCTATGGGCCAGGACTGGTTGGCTGGTCCACCTCTGAAATTGCTGAGGTCCCATGAAGTTATCACAATCAACCCAAATCCAGCCTGTATTCTCCAATCTTCCTTAATATGTCTATGTAATTTTATATAACTATCTTAGTCTCACATATTTAGATTTTTCTCTAAACGTTTTCCTCCCTTGCTCTGATTTTAAGTTTGAGAGTTAGAATGATCTTCTAAGGCTTTGGCATCTCTCTCACCCAACACACATCCATATACGTGCGTGCACAGACAGGCATACCCTAAGACCAAGGCCATCTACCTTCACTTATTATTTACTATTTGCGCTCCTCCATCTCTAAATTCATTCTGCTAGTCCTGTGTTTTAATGATGTGATTATTCCTTTATTTCATTTAAATCTCTACTTTCTTGTGGCCTAATGCACGCTGGACTGAAGCCTAATTACTTTTCCTATCAAAACAGAACAGAACTACCATTTGCAACAACATGGATAGAGCCAGAGAGTATAATGACAGGTGAAATAAGTCAGTCAGAGAAAGACAAATATCATAGGATTTCACTCTAATGTGGAATTTAAGAAACAAAACAAAGGAAAAGAAGAGACAGAGAGAGAGAGAGAGAAATCAAGAAACAGACTCTTAACTACAGAGAACAAACTGATGGTTACCAGAGGGGGAGGAGAGTCGGAGGATTGGTGAAATATGTGATGGGGATTAAGGAATGCACTTGTAGTGATGAACACCAGATGATGTATGGGATTATGGAATCACTATATCGTATATCTGAAACTAATATAACACTGAATGCTAACTATATTGGAATTAAAACAAAAACTTAAGTCAAAAAAACCAGGATAGAACTACAACACAATTACTTTAATTCTTCTACTTTCAGCAATAGCTAAGTTGGGCGACCAATACTTACCATCAAACTGATAGTGCATGGTTTGATGGATGCGTTCTGTGACACTGGCCAGCCAGTCTTGGAAGGACAGGGTCACTTGAGCCTCATCTAACAGCTGACCACAGGCTAGGAAAAACAAACAAAAAACTTTTCAGTAATTTTTATGGGTTTTTTTGCAAAAACAACAGTTAACTGAAGTCTGAAAAAGCTGCGGATTTTGTACAGAAAAGAGCAACAAGCTGAAATTTAAAGAAATTAGATACATTAAATGAAATGGAAAATTCTAGGATTTTTTTTTTTAAACATTTATTTTATTTTTGAGACAGAGAGAGCATGAACAGGGGAGGGTCAGAGAAAGAGGGAGACACAGAATCTGAAACAGGCTCCAGGCTCTGAGCTGTCAGCACAGAGCCCGACGTGGGGCTCGAACCCACGGACCGTGAGATCATGACCTGAGCCGAAGTCGGACACTTAACTGACTGAGCCACCCAGGCACCCCTAGGATTTTTTTTTTAAGAATCCATCTAGAGGGGTGCTGGGTTGCTCAGCTGGTTGAGCGTCTGACTCTTGGTTTGGGCTCAGGTCATGATCTCATGGTTTGTGAGTTCAAGCCTAGCACCGAGCTCTGTGCTGACTGTACAGTGCCTGCTTGGATTCTCTCTCTGCCTACCCCCCTGCTCACTTTCTCTCTCAAAATAAATAAATAAACTTAAAAAAAAAAAAGAATCCATCTAGAAAAAAATTGAAAAGTTGTGATTATTAACCACAGAAGGTTTGCAGCCTTTCAACATTAAACTGCAAATTGGAGGAGAGCCTCGCTGGCTCAGTCAGTGGAGCATGTGACTCTTGACCTTGGGGTCATGAGTTCTATCTTTACATTGGGTGCAGAGATTACTTAAAAATAAAATCTTTGAAAAAAAGAAACTGCAAACTTAAGAATGGCATTGTATAATGGTTGCTTTAGAGATCTATAAATCAGGAGATAAGGATGCCACAACTACTATTCATTTGAAACTAAAATTCTCATTAGGTAAATGTATTTAGTGATAATTTGGATGAAAATCTATTTTATTTTATTTTATTTTTCCTTTGTACCAAAGGAAGTGATGAAAATCTGTTAAAAATCTTCTACCTGATATTTTTGATTTGTTTACTTCTTGACCTTCCAAAAACATTTATTCCTGGAATATGTCAGTTCTTAGCTAATTGGTTAATTAAGATTTGGTTTTGTATTATATGCTATTTATGTACTGATCTTGTCTTTAAAACCACAGTATGAGTGCAGGGATGATATCTAGTTTTTAATCACTCAGCCATAATATATGAGAGTTAAGAAAATGTTGATCCCCAAATGTATGGGCCTAATTATGCTGAATAGAAAAGCAAATATATAGGCTATGTTCAAATTAAGTTATTTTGTCTCATAAGTTCAGAAAGATAACCATGCTACTGCTTTTAGGTATGTTTTCAAACTTCATTTTTTTTTTAACACATGTTGACTTTTAATTGATTGATTGATTGATTAAGTAATCTCTATGCCCAACATGGGGCTTGTACTCACAACCCTGAGATCAAGAGTCACATGGTCTACTGGCTGAGCCAGCCAGGTGCCCCAAACTTCAACTTGGGAGAACAGATTATATTTGCCTTTCTCAGCGAATATTTATCCCTGCAGAATTATAAAATATATTTCTTCAAGTTTGAGGCTCCACACCAACTGCATGTGGGTAACAGGCAACAAAAGGAAAATATCTTATAGAACATGTGCTGCCAAAACATGAAGGAATCTTTGCTGCATTTGTCGTTAAAAAGACACGATTTGGGTCTGGGTATGATTTGAAACCAGTGGAACAGAATAGATCACAGCCTCAGTGCCTGCTCGTGTTTATCTTACCACTCTTTGGGGGATAACATGCAACATTTCTTTTGATTATATTGCTTTGGGCTTCTTTAGGATGATTTTCCACCTCTTTAGCCTACCCTGGCTAAGGGAAACTTACCCTGCCTTTTTAATGAAGAAGCAACCACAGGTTTTTTCAGGCCACTTTTCCTTAGATTACTGCTCACTGCATCCTGAGGCAGCAGTGAACTGTTCGTCTGTGCACCTAAACCACACATCATTATAGTGATTTAATAATTTAATAATATGTCTGCAGAATATAAATCAATTCAATATTAATTTCTCAAGAGTCTAAAACATAAAATGTCTTTGCTAAGGTCTAAGTTAGCTTCAGCTTCTAGAAGGAATTAACATTAGCATTAATACATAACATTTTAAGTTTTATATGCTCTTTACTGGAAATTGGGATGTGGGTGTGGGACCTAGAAGTGAAAAGAAGAAAAAAATTCACCCACTGTTCCCACTTCTCAATCACTATCAATTTTCTGGTGAACTACCAGAAAAATTGTGTGTGTATGTGTAGCTGATTTTGCTGGTTTAGTGATTTTAAGTAACTGTGATTATCCCAGGATCACCAAATTTAGCAAAAAAAAAAAAAAAAAACAACAAAAACTAAATTTCAAATAAATGGCTTTTTAATATAGGTATGCTCCAAATATTGCATGGGACATACTTATACTAAAAATTATTGTTTGTATGAAAATCAAATTTTACTGAGCATTCTGTATTTTACCTGAGTTATCTAAACATTTCTTTATACTTCTTTATAATAATTTTTAATGGCTGCCTAATATTCTATCAAGTTAATTTATTATGGTTTATTTAACTACCCCTAGTGGTTGGCCCTTTTTTGTTTTTAATTTTTCAATATTATAAATAATTGTAAAGTTAACATCTGTGGACAAAATGTTTTTCCTGTATCAAGGATTATTTCCTCAGAATCAGGACTACTGAGTCAAAGGATAAGAACTTTTTTTTTTTTTTTTTTGCTTTCAGGTTTTCTTGGGAAAGACCAATAAATAAACATTTAACAACAGTCTCTGCTCTATATTGCTGCCAGAATTACTTCTCAAAAACAGAAATGCCCATGTCACTTTTTTCTCCATCTTTCTCCAACATCCCAGCATCAAAACTCCTGTGCATGACCATTTGACCCACTTCCAAAAATACTCCCTCTCACCACAAAAACGTTCCTACTTACATGTGTTGACTGGTAGTATTTTTCTTTTGTTTAGAGTCTAGGACTTACAACACTTATTTACAAAAGCACTTCACTATTTTCATATTGATTTATATGACTTCTTAATTGCCACTGGTACATTTACATTAAAAAAGAAAAATATATATATGATGCCACATGTTGAAAATACAGATAAGAAACTATACTCTTAAATTAGTGCAGAAGATATAATTAACCATTGTCACAAATTTTTAAAAATGCTCTATGGATGAAAACTTCATAACACTATCCTATGGCAAATTAAGGTGTAAAACTGGCCCAAATATTTAAGGGATAAATAAAATATACAATAATAAAAGGAGAATCTGGTTGGATCTTATACTCGGCCAAAAGAACCAACTCTTAGCTCAATTTCACAAAGAATTATCAATGAGGGATAAAACTTTTTTCAGGAAAAAAACATAACAAACATTATTTCTGCATTTGCTAAGACTGAGTGAAATACATAAAATACAGTAAAACAATCTCTAAAGACAACACCACCAAACAAATGAAACAGCTGCTCACCAGGTACTTCCTCTTTTTTCCTCTTCTTTGGCTTAGAGGCAGTAGACTCACAAGCTGATACTGTCGATTCTGAATGGCAACCTAACTGGGGCACAATAACCTCTTTAAGACCTAAAATATAACACATTTCTTAGTTATTAATACCATCCAAGAGTAAGTATGGGACCCTACCTAGAGAAAAATTAATTTATAAAACACAAATTATGGAGTGATTGCCTGCTTTAAAATAAATTCCTATTTATTTATTTATTTATTTATTTATTTATTTATTTAGAGAGCACATGCATGAGCAGGGGAGGGGCATAGGGAGAGGGAGAGAATCTTAAGCAGGCTCCATGCTCAGCATTGAGCCCAACTTGGAGCTCAATCTCATGACCATGAGATCACAGCCTGAGCTGAAATCAAGAGTCGTTGGATGCACAATTGACTGAGCCACCCACCCCTAACATAATTCCCTTTAAAGAACTCCCCAACACATAGGTTTTTGTTCATGGACCATTAACATGATAAAAGACTCTACAGAGAAATAACACTAAAAAGTTGGGAGTTACTGCCAACTAAAGATCATTAAGAAATGAAAATAAAAAGCATCTATAAGATAAAACTATGTAAAAAACCACAACAAAAGATGATGTAGTCTTTAAATGTCTTTTGAGCAAGGTATTAGTTTTCCTCACCTTCAAAGATGAGAAACAAGCAAGCAAGCCAAAATAAAAGTGTTTGTTTGTTTGCTCTTTGTTTTTATTAATATAGGGCATCTATGAAAGAGTTTAAAAAACACAACAAAAAAGCAAAGCAAAGTTAACTTTTGCTAGATTGATTGTCTCAGTGAAAATGCCCAAGTCTCTTGATCATTAATTTCACTCGACGAACCAACCAGCCAACCAACCAACTTTATGCAAGTGTGCTTACTGGGATTAAAAGAAGGAATGCTTTTCATTTGAATTATCTAGCAACTGCTTCTGAAGGTTGCTAGGACAATCTCCAAATGCCATCAGGGAACTCTTTCATTGCCATTTTAGAAAAACAGAGTAACTGTGTCAACACACCACCTACCGCTGGAATCAAAATTTAGGAAGTCTGAGAATTCCTGAGCCAATGTCTCATCACTGGCAAAGGCACAGATGCAAGCAAAGAAATGAATACACCTCTGGGCCACCTCATCCTTGGAGGCATTCGACTTATGCGATTTCAGAGCCTGGCAGGAGCAGAAGAACCGGCGCTCGGGCAAGCTTTTGGCACTGATTTTCTGCACAAAGGATGTATGCAAATACCCCAAACTATGCTTCTGGCTTGCCTTGCATTTCACCACCAAAATGTTTTTAGTAATCCTCTGTACAAGGGGACCTGTGGGCTCTGTGGCCAGCTGCCAGATGGTCTGCTTGGTTTCTGGGGAGGCCTGCATTGCATTCAGGACTGAGCTTTTCAGAGTCAGAGGGGTGGCTTCTGCCTGGCAGTTCACTGCCAGCTTGATGTGCTGGCACTGATTCTCCACAACGCTCTGGGTGGCAGCTTTCAGGCATGAGGGGACATAACATCGTCCAGAGCTCAGCTGAGTGATGATTGTCCCATCCACCGTCTGGATTGTCGTCTCTGACACACCTAGCTCCACAAAGCACCGGTGATCGGGGCCCCGGTCTCTTTGCCGCACCGAGTAAACCTGCAGATCAGAGCCTGTTATGATTTTGACAGCTTCAACACTAGGCTGCTTCCGTGCACCGTAGCGGAATATGGTTCCACATGTCTTGTTCTTACAACTCAGTCCCCGGGTTCCATTGTATGTGCCGCATCGGGGACACTTTCTGATTCCCCTCAGTGTGGCCTTCCCCAAATCAGACAAGAAAGCTGGGACTTTAGTCCTCAGAGAGTTTGGCTCCATTTTTCAAAGGCCCTAGAAAGAGCAATAAACCCATCAACATGAATACACACTCATACATACACACACACCAAGTTAAAATCATTTATAAGATTTAGTACAGAAAATAAAATGTAAAGAAATAATCTACCATTTTCAAATTGTACCCTCATAACAGAACATTAACTTAAGCCATCAAGCAAAAGGAAACTTTGCCTTTCACATTATTATATATTTTTAAAAACCTAACAACTAAAGCATTTCTCTAGGTTCAGCACTGTTTTCTACAACAACCTAGATTAGTTAACCTAATTTTTACATGCACAGGTGTTTAATTTGAATAAGAACTGGAGAGTTGGAGAGATGAGTTCTTTCCTTTCCAACATTTCCCATAAAACACAAGCCTATCCTACCTGTATCATCTGCCACAGCATCCAGAATACAGTGTAACCTGAATCCATAAGACCTGAAAGGTGTTTCATTAGTTTAGGATGATCATAGAAGACAGGCAAAGACACAATCATTTGCAGAGTAAATGATACTGTTTAACCCAAAGTCTTTTGAAGTTTGAACTCTATGGTGTAACAATGCAGACATTCTGCCTCCCCTTTCTTGGCCAGCCAATGGCAAAGCTCCTGCCCAGTGTTCCAGAGTCGAAGATTCCCAACTGCCCTAAGTGGAGATCTTGGCAGTCTACAAAACAAGAAAAAATGTTAAAGTTATACAAAAGTCTCTCCTCTTAGAATAGGAATCTAAGTCTTCCAGAGATATTTGAAAAATATTTGACAGAAATTCTTATGGAAATGCTTGGCTTGTACTTCTAATTTAAAGCAGGTAAAACAGTGCTAATGTCATTCATTACACAGAGAGTTGTCAAGAACACCCAGAGCCATGATACATAATCAGCCAAATACTCATCCTTGTTAATAATAATGTATTGCATCTTAGAGTGCTTTATGCTAGTCAAAGCGCTTTCACATTATTTCATCAGAACCTCACAATACTAGGATCTCATTTGAGCCAAACAACCACCACTCTTCACATGAAAATTAAAAAGCTAAGTAACTTGAGGCACCTGGCTGGCTCAGTCAGTAGAGAGAATGTGATTGTTGATCTTGGGGTCATGAGTTTGTGCCCCACACTGGGCATAGAGATTACTTAAACAAAACAAAACAAAATAAAACAAAACATGGCTCAGCTGGTTGATCCTCTGACTCTTGGTTTTGGCTCAGGTCATGATCTCACAGTTCATGGGATTGAGCCCCGCACTGGGCTCTAAGCTGACAGCACAGAGCCTGCTTAGGGTTCTCTCTCTCTCCCTCTGCCCCTCTCCCCTACTCTCTCTCTCTCTCAAATAAGCTTAAAAAACAAACAAACAAACAAAATGCTAAAAAAACTTAAAAAAAATTTTTTTTAATGTTTATATATTTATTTTTGACAGAGAGATAGATAGAGAGCAAGTAGGGAAAGGGCAGAGAGAGAGGAAGACAGAATCCCAAGCAGGCTCTGCACCATCAGCCCAGAGCCCGATGCTGGGCCTGAACCCACGAATCGCAAGATCATGACCTGAGCCGAAACCAAGAGTCGGATGCCTAACCAACCGAGCCACCCAGGCGCTTCTTAAAAAATTTTTAAATTTATATAAAAAGTAACTTGCCTGAGGTCACCCAGCAAAATCAGCAATGTGGTTTCCAGTGTCTGTTAGGAAGAGTGTGAATCTCTGCTTTTAATTTCCCTCTAATATTATGAAAATTTTCAAATATAAAAAAAAACAGAATTATACAGTGCACCTCCATATGCCCACCCACTAGATTCTACAATTAACATTTTACTATATTTGCTTTATCACATATCTATTTATTCCTTTCTCCATCCATCAATCCCTCTTATATTTTACTGTATTTCGAAGTAGTTTGCAGACATCAATTCAGCATGCATATTATTAATTAAAGTTCAACGTTAAAAAAATTTTTTTAATGTTTATTCATTTTTGAGAGACAGAGCATGAGCGGGGGAGGGGCAGAGAGAGAGGGAGACACAGAATCAGAAGCAGGCTCCAGGCTCTGAGCTGTCAGCACAGAGCCCAAAACGGTCGCAAACTCACGAACCAATAAAATCTTTTTTTTTTCTTAATGTTGAACTTTATGGGGAGCCTGAGTGGCTCAGTCGGTTAAGTGTCCGACTTTGGCTTGGGTCATGATCTCACGGTTTATGGGTTCCAGCCCCTCATCAGGCTCTGTGGTCCAGCTCAGAGCCTGGAGCTGGCTTCGGATTGTGTCTTCCTCTTTTCTCTCTCTACCGTCCCCCGCTCGCATTCTGTCTCTCAAAAATAAACGTTAAAAAAATAATAAAATATTTTATTAAGATGGGGGGGGTGGCAGGCACCTGGGTGGCTCAATTGGTTAAGCGTCTGACTTTGGCTCAGGTTATGATCTCACGGTCTGTGGGTTTGAGCCACGCATTGGGCTCTGTGCTGCCAGCTCAGAGTCTGGAGTTCAGATTCTGTCTCCCTCTCTCCCTGCCTCTTTCCCACTTGTGCGCGTGCTCCCTCTCCCTCTCTCTCAAAAATAAATAAACATTTAAAAAAAAAAAGTTTTTTTTGGGGGGTGCCTGTGGCTCAGTTGGTTGAGTGTCTGACTCTTGATCTCAGCTCTTGTCATGATCTCATGGTTTGTGGGTTTGAGCCCTGCCTCAGACTCTATGCTGACAGTGCAGAGCCTGCTTGGGATTCTCTTTCTCTCTGTCCCTCATCACTCTCTCTCTCAAAAATAAACTTAAAAAAAATATTTAAAAAAATATTTTTTTTAAAGTTTGCCCAGGGGGAGGGGAGGGGCAGAGAGAGAGAATCCCAAGCAAGCCCCACATTCAGCTTGTAGGCTGATGCAGGGCTCGAACTCACGAATGGTGAGATCATGACCTGAGCAGAAATCAAGAGTTGGACACTTAACTGACTCAGCCACCCAGGTACCCCTTTAAGTAATCTCTACACCTAACGTGGGGCTTGAACTCACAACCCTGAGATCAAGAGTCATGTGCTCTACAGACTGATCTAGCCCGGTGCCCCAAATTTCAATATATATTTTTAAGGCAATCTGCTTGTGGTGTTGAAATTGGCTGTTAGTATTGCTCTTGCCCCCTGACCCCAAAGGATGATGTTGATGAAGTATTTTCCTTCCACATTTTCTATAGTCTATTTGCTAATCAACAAATTGTAAAGTACAAATAAGGAAAGTCTAAGAATGCCCACGTTTTCATTAGTGCTATAAATTAATGGCCCAACTGTAATATGTGTTGTGATGTATCCACTAAGTGAATAAAGCTTTGTGAAATATAATCTATTGCAGTTTTCCACCTTGGCACTACTGACATTTAGGGCTGACATTCTTTGTTGTAGGGAAGAGTTCTATACATTGTAGAATGTTTGGTAGCATCCAGGGTCTCTACCCACTAGATGCCAATAGCAGTCAACTCTTCCTCCCTATGTGTTAAACAAACAAACAAACAAACAGTTTCCAGATATTGCTGAATGTCCTCTGGGAGGCTAAGTCACCCATTAAACACCCCTAATCTAGGAGAGCCAGGGTGGCTCAGTCTGTTAAGTGTCTGACTCTCGATATCGGCTCAGGTCATGGTCTCACAGTTCGTGGGATCAAGCCCTGCATCAGGCTCCATGCTGACAGCATGAGCCTGTCTGGAATTCTCTCTTTCCCTCTGTCTGTTCCCCTCCCCCCACACACGCTCTCTCTTTCTCTCTCAAAATAAATAAGTGGGGCACCTGGGTGGCTCAGTCGGTTAAGCATCTGACTCTTGGTTTTGGTTGAGGCCATGATCTCATGGTGAGCCTGCACTGGGCTCTGTGCTGCCAGTATGGAACCTGCTTGGGATTCTGTCTGTCTCCCTCTCTCTGCCTCTCCCCCTGCCTCTCTCAAGATAAATAAATAAACATTAAAAAAAGTTTAGAAAGGGGAACCCTCTTGCACTGTTGGTGGGAATGCAAACTGGTGCAGCCACTCTGGACAACAGCATGGAGGTTCCTCAAAAAAGTAAAAACAGAATTACCCCATACCCAGCAATAGCACTACTAGGAACTTATCCAAAGGATACAGGAGTGTTGATATGAAGAAACATATGCACCCCAATGTTAATAGCAGTGCTATCAACAATAGCTAACATATGGAAAGAGCCCAAATGTCCATCAACTGATGAATGGGTAAAGAAGATGTGGTGTGTGTGTGTGTGTGTGTGTGTGTGTGTGTGTGTGTATGGAACACTACACGGTGATGAAAAAGAATGAAATCTTGCCATTCGCAACTACGAGGATGGAACTGGAGGGTGTTATACTAAGCAAAATGAAGTCAGTCAGAGAAAGACAGATACCATATGATTTCACTCATATGTGGAATTTGAGAAACTTAACAAATGACCATAGGGGAAGGGAAGGAAAAATAAGATACAAACAGAGAGGGAGGCAAACCATAACAGACTCTTAAATACAGAGAACAAACTGAGGGTTAATTGGGGGTGGACGACTGGGGGAGTGGGGATAATGGGTGATGGGCATTGAGGAGGGCACTGTGTTAGGGTGAGCACTGGGTGTTGTATGTAAGTGATGAATCACAGGAATCTGCTCCTGAAGCCAATACTACACTGTATGTTAGCTAACTTGACAATAAATTAAAAAAAAAAAAAAAAGTTTAAATAAATAAATAACTAAGCTTTAAAAAAACAAAACCCTAATCCAGAGACATTAGTTTGTTTACACAGCATTTCCTTTCTAGGCCAATAAACTTCTTTAGCAGGTATTTTCATTCAGCTACACGTGGGTTCTTAAGAGAGAATGTTGTTCCAAAGTCAAAAGATAGAATATTTAGTTTGCTCTTTACCACCAGTTATTTCTTTGACCAAGTTTAACTTCTGAGTTTCAGGTTGGCTTTCATTTGCAAAATAAAAAATATATATGTATATATAAATAAAATATAAACATATAAAATATATATAAATATATAATATATTATAATATATAATATATAAAATATAAATATATACAAACATAATACACAATATATTAATATCAATATAATTATTTACATATTAACATATATTAATATAGAAATATATTAAAATATAGAATATATAAAATATACGAATATATATTTATATACATTTATACAAATATAAACAATAAATATATATTATATATAAATATATGTATAAATAAAAATATATATGAAAGAACTTAATAAAAATTTATTTCTATTTTTAAAGAATTCTTTTTAATTTTTTAAATTTATTTATTTTGGAGAGAGAAGCAGGCATTCCTGTGCACATACATGAGCAGGGGAGGGGCAGAGAAAGAGAGAGAGAGAGAGAGAGAGAGAGAGAGAGAATCCCAAGTAGGCTTCATGCTGTCAGCTTGGGGCCTCACTCAGGGCTTGAACTCACAAACTGTGAGATCATGATCTGAGCCAAAGTCAAGAGTTGGACATCCAACCAATGAGCCACCCAGTCACCCCCGGAATTAATCAATTTCCAAATTACATTGATGATGATGACTTAACATATCATTAAAATGGGAAAAAAATAACTTTGTTCATTAAGGGAGGAACTGGTTTGCCAATTATACATGGTGAAGCCTTAAGGTGCTGTAGTTTCAGCATCATCATAGGAATTCCACTCTCCTTTTATTTTTTATTTTACTTTTGGGTTATTCTCTGAAGAGGGCAATTTGTTAGTATCTTTCAAAATAAAAAAAATGCACACTTCTTTAAAAATAACTTTTAATTTGGGAATAACTTTAGATGTAAAGAAAAGATAAAAAAAATCGGAGAGATTCCTGTATACCCACCCAGCCTCCCCAAGTGTTAACATCTTATCGAATCATGAGAGATTTGTCAACACTAAGGTTTTAATATTGGTACAATACTATCAACTCTACTACATACAGACTTTATTAGGATTCACCAGTTTTTCCACTAATGGCACTTTTTTTTTTTTAAGTTTATTTGAGAGAGAGAGCACAAGGAGGAGAGGAAGAGAGAGAGAGGGAGAGAGAGAGTCCCAAGCAGGCTCTGCACTGACAATGCACAGCCCCATGTAGGGCTCAGACTCAGAAACTGTGAGGTCATGACCCTAGCTGAAAACAAGAGTTGGATGCTCAACTGACTGAGCCATGCAGGAACCTCCTAATGGCACTTATTTAAGAATAATTTTTTTTTTTAAGATTTTTTTAAAGATTTTTTTAAAATTTAATTTAAAGTGATCTCTACACCCAACATGGGGCTCAAACTTAGAACTCTGAGATCAAGAGTCGCATGTTCTACTGACCGAGCCAGCCAGGCACCCCAACAATAAACTTTTTATTTTAGAATAATTTCACATTTTCAGAGAAGTTGCAAAGATAAAATAGAGAGTTCCCAGATACCTTTCACTCAGTTTCCCCCAATGTTAACATCATATGTTATTACCACAGGACATTTGTCAAAACTAAGAAGCCAACATTAGTACATTATTATTAACTAAACTAGACTTTCTCCTTTTTTCTGTTCCAATCCAAAATACCACATTGCATTTGTCATGTCTTCTTAGTCTTCTTGGAGCTGTAGTTTTGTCTTTCCTGGTTGTTCATAATCTCGGTAATTCTGAAGAGTCAGGTATTTTATAGAGTGTCCCTTAATTTGGAGTAATCTGATGTTTTCTCTGCATATTTAAAAATTTATTTTATTTTATTATTACTTTTTTTTAATGTTTATTTTTGAGAAAGAGAATATGCAAGCAGGGGAGGGGCAGAGAGAGAGAGGGATGGGGGATCTGAAATGGGCTCTGTGCTAACAGCAGAGAGCCCAACATGGGGCTTGAACTCACAAACTGTGAGATCATAACCTGAGCCAAAGTTGGATGTTTAACCAACTGAGCCACTCAGGTGCCCTTACTTTTTTTTTTTTTAATTAAAAAAATTTATTTATTTATTGAGAGAGAGAGAGAGAGAGAGAGTGAGTGAGTATGTGTGTGAACAAGCAGGGGAGGGGCAGAGAGAGGTGAGAGAGAGAATCCCAAGCAGGCTCCATACTATTAGTGCAGAGCGTGCCACGGGACTTCAATTCACAAACCTATGAAATCATGACCTGAACTGAAATCAAGAGTTTGAGGCTTGGGGCACCTGGGTGGCTCAGTTGGTTGAGGGTCCAACTTCAGCTCAGGTCATGATCTCACAGTTGGTGAGATTGAGCCCGGCGTGGGGCTCTGTGCTGATGGCTTGGAGCCTGAGGCCTGCTTTGCATTCTTTGTCTCCCTCTCTCTCTGCCCCTCAACCACTCATACTCTGTCTTTCTCTCTCAAAAAAAAAAAAAAAAAAAAAAGAGTTGGAGGTTTAACTGACTGAGCCACCCAGGCGCCCCTCTGCCCTCTCTGCATATTTCTTTTGACACAGTAATTGCACTAATTAGAATTTATCTTACAGATATTCTCCCACATATGAAATGTGGGATATATAAGGTTATTCACTAAAGCACTTTTGTAACAACAAAACATTAGAAACAACCTAACGCCCACCAAGAAGGAACTAGTTGGGGGCGCCTGGGTGGCTCAGTTGGTTAAGCGTCAGATTTTGGCCCAGGTCATGATCTCACAGTTTGTGAGTTCGAGCCCTGCATCAGGCTCTGTGCTGACAGCTCAGAGCCTGGAGCCTGCTTCATATTCTATGTCTCCCTCTCTCTGCCCCTCCCCGACTCATGCTCTGTCTCTCTCCGTCTCAAAAATAAATAAACGTTAAAAAAATTTTTTTTAATAAAAAAAAAAAAAAAAAAGAAAAGCAAGGTATAGAACAGCCAAGTATGATATGCTGTCAACATATCAGGAGAAGGAAGGAAACATACATACACAATATACATATACAATAAGATAATTTCCTAAAATTTCTTTTTTTTTTAACTTAAAAAAAGTCTCTTAAAATTATACAATATAAAAGCAAAATTTAGGGGCAAAAATTATCATTAAACATATCTTATCCTATCTCACTTTATATACTCAAATAAATTCAAGGCAGATTAAAATGTGCAAGTATAAAAGTTGGAACTGTTAACATAGTAGGACAAAGGGAGGGGATTTAACATTTTTTAAGGATATCAGAATGATCATGGCCTAAATGACACAAACCCCAGAATCCTGACTGTATTAGTGTGTTTGTGTGTTTTTTTAAGAAACCTCTTTATTGAGGTATATTTTATAGACCACAAAATTCATCCATTTTAAGTATACAATTCAATGACAGTCATTATACTTACAGAGGTAGGCATCCATCACTACAGTCAGTTTGAGAACACTTCTATCACCCTAAAAAGACCCCTCTGGCCATTTGCAGTCAATTACCATTCCCACCCCCAGGCAATCACTAATCTGTCTTATTGTCTCTACAGATTTAGATTTTTTGGACCTTTCATATAGATGGAATCATACAATATGTGGGATTTTGTGTTTGTATTCTTTCATTCAACATGCTGTTTTTAAGGTTGAACCACATTGTAGCATGTATTAGTAATTCATTCGCTTATATTGCTGAAAAGCATTCCATTGTATGGATATATCATTTTGCTTATCCATTCACCAGCAGACAGATAACTGTTCTGTTTCCAATTTGTGGCTATTATCAACATGCTGCTGAGAACATTAACATGCAAGTCCCCATGTAGACAAGGATCTTCATTTCTCTTGGGTATTTAGATACCTAGAAGTAGAATTACAGGGTCATAGTTTAACTTAAACTTTTAAAGAAATGACCAAACTGCTTTCCAAACTGAAAAGCATTGTTATATTCATACCAGCAACATAAGAGGGTTCCTGCTTCTCCTCTTCTCTTCCTGGCCAACATGTATTATTATCTTCTTCTTTCAAAAAAAATGTTTATTGATTTCTTTTGAGAGAGAGCGAGAGAGCAAGGGAGGGACAGAAAGAGAGGAAGAGAGAGAATCCTAAGCAGGCTCCTTGCTTTTAGCACAGACCCCTACATGGGGCTCACTCGCATGAACCACGAGGTCATGAACTGAGCTGAAATCTGACTTTAGTGTCTGACTTCAGCTCAGCTCATGATCTCATGGTTCATGAGTTCAAGCCCCACATCTGGCTCCATGCTGACAGCTTGGAGCCTGCTTGAGATTCTCTCTTTATCCCTCTCTCTCTGCCTCTCCACCACTCATGCTCGCTCTCTCAAAATAAACTATAAAAAATAAAAATTATAATAATAAAATAAAACCAGGCAAAGAGGGGTGCCTGGGTGGGTGGTTTAGTTGGTTAAATGTCTGACTCTTGATTTCAGTTCAGGTCATGATCTCACAGTTTGTGGGGTTGAGTCCTGTGTCAGGCTCTTTGCTAACAAAGGGAGCCTCCTTGGGATTCTCTCTGTCTCCCTCTCTCAAAATAAATAAATAACACTTTAAAAAAATCTATAGGGGTGCCTGGGTGGCTCAGTCAGTTAAACATCTCACTTTGGCTCAGGTCATGATCTCATGGGTTCATGAGTTCTGGCCCCACATGGGGCTCCAGGCTGACAGTGCAGATCCTGCTTGGGATTCTCTCTCTCTCCCTCTCTCTGCTCCTCCCCCGCTAGTGCTTTCTCTCTCAAAATAAATAAACTTAAAATACACACACACACACACACAAAGGATCTGAATGGATATTTCTCCAAAGAAAATAAATAGCCAAGAAACAACAAATGAAAAGATGTTCAACATCATGTAATCAGGAAATTGCAAATCAAAACCACAATGTGACGCCACTATACAGCCATTAATAACTAAAAAAGGCAGACAATAACAAGTATTGTCATGGATATTGAATAACTGGAGCCCTCACACATTGTTGATGGTATTGTAAAATGGCAGTCATTTTGGAAAACTGATTGTCGGTGGTTCCTCAAAATGTTAAACAGTGTTACCATATGACTTCCAAGAGAATATATATCCAAGACAATTGAAAACACACAAAAATTTGTACATGTATGTTCACGGTAGGAGTATTCATAATAGCTAGAAAGTGGAATCAATCCAAATATCCAACAACTGACGAATGGACAAACAAAATGTGGCATATCCACACAATGGGATATTATTTGGCCCTAAAAGAGAATGAAATTGATACATGCTTTATGAACCTTGAAATATACTAAGTAAAAAAAGCCAGACACACCCCCGAACTGTGAGATCATGACCTGAGCCCAAATCGAGTTGGATGCCTAGCCGACTAAGCCACTCAGGCGCCCCCCCAAAAAGAAAAGTGATTTTAAACATCCAAAATTATGTCTTACAATAAGCAAGAGGCAAATTAAAAGAAGACAATACTTTGGCAAAATGACAAAAAGGATAACTGTTATTACTGTGTTCATGAGGATGTGGAGAAGCAGGTATTGCACACTGTTGGTAGGGACATAAACTGCAACATCCTCTTTAAAGGGATGTAAATAAAATAAATGTATAACATATATTTTGACATAGCAATTCCACTTTTAAGATTTCATGAATTCTACTCTCACATGTACACAAAGCATGTACAGGGGCACTCCATGCAAAGTTATCCAGAACCGCAGAAGAATGGAAACAGTCTTAAGAGCTGACTAAAAAATTATGGTGCAGGCATACGACATGCTACTATAAAGGGATTAAAAAGAATGAGACAGATCTATTATGTACTGATAAGGAACAAATATCAAGATATACTGTGGGGTGAAAAAAGGCACTTCATATATGATACTCCTGGTTTAAAAGAGAAAAAAAGATAGGGTGCATGCACACACACACACACACACACACACACACACAATATGTCCATGGTCCAGAAGTGACTTAGAACTTGGGAAATAGTAGGAGGGAGACTTACATTTCACTGTTCTATACTATTTGAATTTTAAACATGAACTAGTATTACTTATTATAGAGTCTATATTGCAAGCATATACAAACAGGTAACACAACTTGTAAAGAAACTGTATTTGCCAAAGAAAATGAAAACGCTAATTTGAAAAGATATATGCAGCTCTATGTTCACTGCAGTATTATTTATAATAGCCAAGATATGGAAACAACTAAGTGTCCATCAATGGATGAATGGATAAAGACTTGGGTGAGCGTGTGTGTGTGTGTGTGTGTGTGTGTGTGTGTGTAAAATGGAATACTACTCAGACATAAAAAAGAGGGAAATCTTGCCATCTGCAACAATGTGGATGGACCTCAACAGTATTATGCTGAAATAAGACAAAGACAAATACCATGTAACTTCACTTATATGTGGAATCTATAAAACAAAACTCATACATATAAAAAAAGACTGGTGATTGCCAGAGGGGAAGGGGGTGAGAGGGTAGGAGAAATGGGTGAAAGCGGTCAAAGGTACAAACTTCCAGATATAAAATAAGCAAGTCATGGGAATGTACTGCATGATGACTACAGGAGATAATAGTATATTGAATATTTGAAAGCTGCCAAGAGAATAAATCTTAAAAGTTCTCATCACAAGGAAAAACAATTTTTTTTTTTTGTAGCTTTGTATGGTGACTGATAACCAGACTTACTGTGGCCATCACAGTGTATACAAATATTGAATCATGTTGTACATCTGAAACTCATATGTTACACATGAATTTTACCTCAATTAAAACAAACAAACAAACAAACAAACAAAGCACCTGGGTGGCTCCGGTGGGTTGAGTGACAGACTCTTGATTTTGGCTTAGGTCATGATCTCATGGTTAGTGGGTTTAAGCCCTGCACCTGGGTCTGTACTGACAAGTACAGAGCCTGCTTGGGATTATCCCTCTCCCTCTGCCCCGCCCCCCCCCAAGATAAATAAATAAATTA
>NW_026057578.1:84897306-85031509 GCF_023721935.1 Panthera uncia
CCCCCCCCCCCCCCCCCCCCCCAAAAAAAAAAAAAAAAATAAAAAAAAAAAAAAAAAAAAGGTAAGAAAAGAACCTGTATTTGAATCCTGCCTAAAAAAAGAGGTCTCTTTTCGTCAAGTTCACAAAACAGCCTCCTCAGCAAGATGGTGTAAAGGGACTGGTGCTGGCAGAGCTAACCCACCCACGATTCCTGGAAGTGGTGCATTTTCATCCAGGTACTGTTCAGCTGCAAAGCCGTACAGTTTAGGGGATGCAGTTTAATGCTTGTGAAGCAACAGTAACTCAAGAGAACAAATGATTATCATGAATAAAAAAACTTGATAACTTTTACTGAGTACACGTAAGCCCTTCCCATGCATTTACTCAGGTATTGCTCACCACGATCCAGTAAAGTGGGTACTATTTACCATCTTACAGTTAAAGAAATTGGCTCAAAGATAGTGATTTGATGAATGCTCACTGCCAGCAACCAATCTAACGAGAGTTTGTAACTGATAGGATTCCTTGTCAAACCACAAGGGGAAGGGACATGCCTAGTAGCCAGGACTCCCGACTCCTGCGCCAGACAGCTTCTATCAGACCCGCGCGGCTTCGGAGTAGCAGAGGAAGGCCAAAGCAGCCCTGCGGGCACGAGTCTGGGAACCCCGCTTCCGGGAACCGGCCCACCCCAAGAAGTACCACTCGGGGACTGCTTCCCGGCATCCTTCCCGCGCGACTGCTCACTTCCGGCCCTAAGTGGGCCCAAGCATAAGCATCACCTGGCCAGCACCCTGCTCCTTGGGCACGCTCTCCGCCGGGATTCCTGGCTTTACACCCTCGTCCCACCGCCGCCCCCGCCTTCTGTCAACACAGCCCCCTTTCCTGCCCTGCGCCCCCCGCCCCGGCCCCAGGGCCCGAAGCTGATGACCGCCCTCACCTCCTCTCTCTTCGCCTGCCGCGGCCTTTTACAAACGCGTCCAAACTGTTCGCTGTAACAACAGTCGTTATTGGTCAGGGCCGCCCACTCGCGGTAAATACCCGCCCACTCCTTTCGCGTTGTCTGATGGGAGTTGTAGTTTACTCCTGTAGGCGGGTAAGAATTGCGGCGGATTGCCTTGGTGGAGTCTGAGCTAACCTGTAGGCTGTAGCGCTCAGTGGGGCCAGAGTGCTTCTGGCCGACCCTGCTGGGACGGAAGGCACCGATAGGGTTCTAGGGCTAATCATGACTGCTTCAGCCCTGAGAGAACCCTGTTTCTGGTAGAATTCATTGGTAATTGATTTAAAAACTCGCCTAAGATGATCTGTATTATTACTATGATTTATCGTTTTGTCAAGGGAGGTCATGTTCCAAAGTATTCACTGTTTCTAATACTTGTGTGTTTATATCAAGTTATCTTTTTCTACCTTCATCACATGCTGACATACTAGAACGTTTTCCCTTGTAATGAATTGAAATCGGCTTCCTATGTGTTTTAGTTCTTTTCCTTGGAATCACACAGAATAAATCTTTGTTCATTGTTGAAGAAAGCTTCTGAGTGCAGTGTGTTAAGGATGAGGCCTGTGTGTTGGAGAACTCTGGAATGAGATTTCCTGAAGTTTTGGGCCTTGATTCTGTTACTTATAGGGGTGGCACAGTGGGCAGGTTGTGTAAGAACCTTAGTCTTCTCATCTACTAATAAGAGAAATGGTTCTTTCCAGGACTCTAATTTGCTATATTGTTTCTCAAACTGGAGGAAAGTGGATTAGGGCACACTTTTCCAGAGTATTTTTCCAATTTTGTGACTCTGTTTTGATTATAAGCTTTTAAAATGATCAGTATATCCTGGGTCATCTGGATGATCACCTAATAATACCGTAGAGTTTCAGTCCCGGTTTGTGTTTATGATTGTATCCGTGCAAAGTGATTCTCTAGAGCAGTTGTTCTTCTTCTGGGAGCATTGCTACAAGCATCTAGTGAATAGATGCCATGGATGTTATTTAAGATCCCATGGGGCATCAGACTAGCTCACTCAGTAGAGCCTATGACTTTTGATCTTGGGGGTTGTGGGTTTGAGCCCCATGTTGGGTGTAGAGATTACTTAAAAATAAAATTGTAGGGCACCTGGGTGGCTTAGTCACTTAAACATAAGTCTCTTGATTTTGGCTCAGGTCATGATCCCAAGCTCATGGGATCAAGCCCCAAATCAAGCTCTGTGATGAGCATGGAGCCTGCTTGGGATTCTCTCATCCTCTCCCTCTCTGCTCCTCCCCCTCTCCTGCCCTCTCTCAAAATAAATAAACATTTAAAGAAATAATAAAGAAAATAACATCTTTTTAAAAATCTTACGGTACACAAAACAGCCGAGCCCTCACAACAAAGAATTATCTGGACCCAGATATCAATAGTGCTGGGGCACCTGGGTTGCTCAGTCAGTTAGGCGTCTGACTTCGGCTCATGTCATGATCTCACAGTTCATGAGTTTGAGCCCCACGTCGGGCTCTCTGCTGTCAGTGCAGAGCCTGCTTTGGATCCACTGTCCCCCTTTCCCCCTCCCCTGCTCTGTCTCTCAAAATAAATAAATAGACTTTATTAAAAAAATTTTTTTTAATGTTTGTTTTTGAGACCGAGAGAGACAGAGCATGAGTGGGGGAGGGGCAGAGAGAGAGGGAGACACAGAAAGGGAAGCAGGCTCTGGGCTCTGAGCTGTCAGCACAGCTCAAACTCACAGACCATGAGATCATGACCTGAGCCGGAGTCAGATGCTTAACCGACTGAGCCACCCAGGTGCCCTAAATAAATAGACTTTTAAAAAGAGTTAAAAAAAAAAAAAGTCACTAGTGCCAAAGTTGAGAGACCCTGTGTTAGAAAGTGGGGAGAAGGGACTGTAAGGTATCCTCCAAACTGAGAAGGCACTTTGAAAACAAAAAATGAAGCAGGCAGGCAACTCCATACAGTTTACAGAATTTTATTCAGGGTAACTTACTGACAGGGAGGATCCAGAGGGTGATGATCCAGGCAGCTGTGCAGCTAGTCTTTGCAAAGTCCAGATCTAAATTTGCAGATTTTATAGAAAGGAGGGATGGTCAGGAGGGCACTGAGGTGAGGTCAAAGGGTCTGCCTACAATTCATTGATAGCTAACCTTTAACAGACCTCATGGTGCCATCTGTGCATCGAGGAGGTAGGTGGAGGGAAACTGTTATCTCTACTAGTTATCTAAACAAATTTAGGGAAAGCAAGAGCAAGCCTCCCCACATTCTGGTCATGGCATACATCAACCTCTAAGGGGCCTGAAACGGCCCCAGGGGAGGTCATCACAGGTACATGGATAGGTGGTGGGGCCAAAGATGGAGTCAGTAGTATCAGAGCTCCTACACTCTGTTTTAGAGAGAGTGTTTACAATGTTTTCAATGGAATTGCCCAAATGTGTCCTAAGAGATTTGTGGGTTTTCAGTTTAGATATGTTGTATGTTCCAGTCAGGAAGGAAGCTATCAAGCAACCCCAGTCTATTTTTAAGTAGTTTTTTAAGTAGGCTCCACACCCAACGTGGTGCTTGATCTCATGACCCCATGATCAAGAATTGCATGAGATACCAACTGAGCCAGCAGGGAACCCCTAAGCAACCCTATTCTAGAAGAGGTTTCTTCCTTCCAAGCCACACACTCAGGGTTCTTCTAAGAAGAAGAACCAAAGAAGGGCCTTTGAAGAAGCATTACCATCCTGGAAGTCCTTTCTGAGCCTTCTTATAAATAGAATTCTCAGATTGCATAATATTCTCATTATGGTTTGACACAATGAGACAAAATGAGGACACAATGAGGCCTTCCTTCTCTATTCTCTGAACATCATTTTTTTCAGCCTCGAGGTAGATTTTTTCTTAAAGTTTATTTTATTTATTTTGAGAGACAGAGAGGGAGGGAGGGAGAAGGAGGGAAAGGGAGAGGCAGAGAGAGAAAGAGGAAGAGAGAGAATCCGAAGCAGGCTCCGCACTTTTAGCACAAAGCCCAGTGTGGGGCTCAATTCCATGAACCTGATTATGACCTGAGCTGATATCAAGAATTGGACCCTTAAACCAACTTGAGCCACCCAGGCACCTCCATTGTGATTCTTGAATCTGAGAATTCCTAGCTTTCTACAATTGTGGAAAATTCTCAATCATTATCTCTTCAAATATTATGTATCTCATGTTGTTTTATTTTATGGAAGTCTAGTTTAAATGTATGGTAGGAGTGCCTGCCTGGCTCAGTCTGTAGAGCATATGACTCTTGATCTTGAGGTTGTGGGTTTGAGCCTCACATTGGGGTAGAGATTACTTAAAAAGAAAACCTTTAGGGGCGCCTGGGTGGCTCAGTCACTTAAGTGTCCAACTTTTGATTTCAGCTCAGGTCATGACCTCACGGTCATGAGATGGAGCCCTGCATGGGGCCTTGCATTGGGCTCCACACCGGGTGTGGAGTCTGCTTAAGATTCTCTCTCTCTCTCTCTCTCTCTCTCTCTGCCTCTCCTCTGCTTGTGTGCACTGCTCGCTCTGTCACCCCCAAAAAGGGGAAAAAAAACCTTTAAAAAATGTACTTTAGATTTCTCATTTTATTCAGTCAGTCCACTGAATTTTTAATTTTGGCTGTTGTATTTTTAAGTTTATTTTATTTATTTTGAGAGAGACAGAGAGAGCGTGAGCTGGGGAGGGGCAGAGAGAGAGGGAGAGAATCTTAAGTGCGCTCAGCACAGAGCCAGAGGTGGAGCTCAATCCCAGAACTTCGAGATCATGACCTGAACTGAAATCAAGTTGGTCACTGAATGGACTGAGCCACCCAGCTGTCCCTCAGTTATTGTATTTTTAATTTCTAGAGGCTTTATCAGTTTCTTTTAAATTCAAGGGGTGCCTGGGTGGCTCAGTCCGTTGAGCATCCAACTATTGATTTTGGCTCAGGTCATGATCTCTTGGTTCAGGGGTTGAGCCCCACGTCAGGCTCTGTGCTGATAGCAAAAGGAATCTGCTTGGGATTTCTCTCTCTCCGTCTCTCTCTCTGCCCCTCCCTTGCTCTTGTTCTCTCAAAATAAATAAAGTTAACAAAACAACGTTGAAGCACCTGAGCTTATCCTCCATCATTTGCTAACTCTAGCATCTCTCTGGGCGATTTCCATCCCATAGATCTAACTATCGCCTAAATGCTGAGGACTCCTATCTCTGGAGTATTCAGTCTAGATCTCCCTTCTAAATTCCGTACCATTACCTACTGGTTATTTGTCACACACATTCAAGCTGCCCATGTTGAAGGCTGGAACTCATTAGCCTTCCTCTCCTGCCCTCTAAGTAGCTTCTATCCTTACCTGCCCTCACAAACTTCTCCTTTTCCTTTTACAGCCCCAGTAACTAGCCCCACCATCCATCTGATTGCTCAAGCCAGGAGCCTGGGAGACATCTTAGCTAAACACAAATTAGATCAACGGCTCCCTGGGACCTTTACAATAAAAAGTCCGTCTCACTTGGCATAGCATAAAGAATTGGCCTTGATTTGGTCTTTTAGTTTTAGCTCTTATCACCTCACACCTAGTACTCTAGCTGGCAGTACTATCAGCACATGGCAGAAAAGCCATCTGGTCAAAAGCAGATTGTACAAGATAACAATTTGATTGATTTATTAAGTTCAGTAAACATGTATTGAAAATGTATTATTTGCCAGGTACTGGCCATATATGGTATTATAGAAAATAGTCACCAGCTTTGGGTTTAGTGAAAAACGTGTTTTTTTTTTTTGTTTGTTTGTTTTTTTTTAAAGAACATAAGTTTTAAAGATATAATCATACAAATAAATATACCAGTTGGCCCTTGATCATGGGTTTAAACTGTGTGGGTCCTCTTATAGACTTCTTCCAATACAGTACAGTACTATAAATATATTTTGATTTTTTTAAAAAAATTTTATTTAAACCCAAGTTAGTTAACATATAGCGTTAATAGTGGTTTCAGCAGTAGAATTTAGTGTTTCATCTCTTACATCTAACACCCAGTGCTCATCCCAACAAGGGCCTTCCTTAGTACCCATCACCCATTTAGCTCATTCCCTACCCACCTCCCCTCCAGCAACCCTTAGTTTGTCTCCTATTTTCTTAATAACTTTTCTCTAGCTTACTTTACTGTAAGGAAACAGTATATACTTATAACTTACAAATTATGTGTTGATTGACTATATTATTGGCAAGTCTTCCAGTCAACAGTAGGTTTGGGGGAAGTCAAAGGTTATACACAGATTGTCGACTGAGCAGGGTGTTCCTAACCTTTGTATTGTTCAAGGGTCAACTAAAAATTGTGACAAATGCTTATAAAGGAAAAGCTTTATAAGATGGTTTGAGAAGCTGACTTATGACTTAGATTGTGGGTAAAGGAATGCCTTTTAAAGGAAGCCACATTAAAAAAATTTTTTTTTGTTTATTTTTTAGAGGGAGAGAAAGAGAGAGAGATCGCGAGCAGGGGAGGGGCAGAGAGGGAGACACAGAATCTGAAGCAGGCTCCAGGCTCTGAGCTCTCAGAGCCTGACTCAGGGCTTGAACCCATGAACTGAAACAGGAGATCATGACCTGAGCCAAAGTTGGAAGCTTAACTGACTGAGCCACCCAGGCACCCCTAAAGGAAGTGACATTTAAGTGGAGACCTGAAGATACAGCAGGCAAAAGGCATTTAGGTGGCAAGACCCTATAATAGGAGTCTCTCAGTCCCCAATCCACTTCTTTGTTTTGTCCAACATGTCTCCTCTCCATCATTGAGCCACTTGGCTCAATGTTAGGGTTTGTCAATAGAGGGCACTGGGGGAATAATGTGAGGCAATGGTGTTGGGAAAAGCACTTCCCTTATGGGTGCCGATTCTCTTCTCTTTTTCAGTGTGGGAGCCAGTGGGTCAGTGTATGGAAGACCCAGTGATGCTCCTCAGTGGTCTTTGGGATCTGAGATCCCACCCTCAGACCACTCTCTCCCCTGCCTGCAGCTGCCTTCCATGGGAGTTTTGGCTGTACCAGCTTACAGATGTTTCTAGGAGTGACAGATAAAATACAGAATGCCCAGTTAAATTTGAATTTCAGTTAAACAAAAATGTTTTTAGTATGCTACATGCATTATTTGGGATTGTGGTTTTTTTGCTACATCTGGCAACCTTGGCTGTTTTCCCACCTGGTGGACTATTGCTACAGACCAGCTCTAGCTGGTTCATGCTCTCTGGTAACAGATGCTTTCTATGGACCAGCTATGGCCCATGCCCTCTGGCAGGTTTCTTCACCAGGCTGCACATTCCTGTGGGAACCAAGTCTTCTTTGAAGAGGTCAGAATGTCAGGGCTCTCCTAAAACCCTAGTTCTTTCGTTGTCCACTCTGTTTATAAGTAGTAGCTTTTTTCACCTGTGACTTCTGGATCCCTTTAACAAAGTCCTTGTTTTACCCCATTTAGTAGTTAACCACTCTTGCTATTACTATTAAATTTCCTTTTCAAATTTTTAGTGTTGGTTTCTGTCTCCTGACATAAAGTGTTAAAGATGAGTGTGGAACAGAAGGGCTTACGGGACAGTGAATGGCCTGCTGTCAAGATGGAAAGCACAAATCACACAAATGGCAATGCAAACCATATTAAAGATTTTTTAAAAAAAAGATTTTAAGTAATCTCCACACCCAATGTGGGGCTTGAACTCACAATCCTGAGATCAAGAGTCACACGCTCTGCCAACTGAGCCAGCCAGGTGCTCCCTCATATGATAAGATTTTAGATTACATCCCAAATGCAATTGGAAGCACATTTCCAAGGGAAATGGCGTGTGTGTCACAATCAGATTTACTTGTTTAAAAGATTCTTTTGGGCTTCTGATTCTGTAGAAACATGTTAGCAGCCTGGATCTAGATCTTTCCACTCCTTGTAGAACATAGACCAACAAGGAAAACATATGACCACAGACCCACAAACAATATCTTAAGTGAAACTAAGGAGGCAGAGAAACTTACAAATTCCACATTGAGTGGTATTGGATGGGAGGTCAACAGAGAACAGTCGGGAAGAATGGGGTGAGAAGTGGGCTGGTGGCACATCTCAGAAATTGCCAGCAAATATTCACTCTGAGAAGAGCCACACCCTGCATAGAGTCTGCTGTGAGGACTGGACAAATGTGGGAGTGCTGAGAGATACGTGAAGTACCCGGGGTTCCAGAGGTCTTTTAGAAAGCATGTTACGGGAGCTCTTTGAAAGGCAGGAATTAGGTTCCTTAATGTAGCGGATGAAGGAACTCAGGTAGCTGAGAGCCTGCACAAAAGTCCCGAGCAAGGTCACATCCCAAGAGAGACAATTTATTGTAGCCTAAGGAGGAAGTGAGAAACCTAAATGGGGTCCCTCTCTTTTATTCTCCTGCTGGTACTTTGTCTATGAAAATCCAAAGGTTTCAAATACAAATAAATAGAAAGGAATAAACACAGCCCTTGTGCAGACACTCTAAAAATAAGAGTAGCCAAGCTTACTTAGAGTTTCCCTGGAGTAAACACACAAGAAAAATGTTCCCACAAAGCAGCTGCCAATATAACATTCTAATGTGAATTTAAAAAACAAAGCAAATGCAGCTAAGAAATACTAGAATTCTCACACCTTTCAGGATGGCTAAGATAAAAAACACAAGAAACAGAATGTGTTGGTGAGGATGTATAGAAAAAGGAATCCTTGTGCACTGTTGGTGGGAATGCAAACTGGTACAGCCACTGCAGAAAACAGAATGGAAATTCCTAAAAAACTGAAAATAGAATACCATATGATCCAGTAATTCTACTATTAGGAATTTATCCAAAGAATACAAAAACATTAATTCAAAGAAATATGTGCACTATGTTTATTGCAGCACTAATAGCCAAATTATGGCAGCAGCCCAAGTGCCCGCCGACAGCCAAATGGATAAAGATGCAGTGTGTGTACATAACTCAGCCATAAAAAAAAATATATTGCCACTTGCAACAACATGGACGGGAGAGTACAATGCTAAGTGAAATGAAAGACAAATGACTTGACTTATATGTGGAATTTGAGAAAAAAATAAATGAACCAAGGAAAAAATAGTGAAACCAAAAACAGCCAGACTCTTAACTATGGAGAACAAATTGAGGGCTACTGGAGGGGAGTTGGATGGGGTGGGAGGAGATGATGGGTTAAATAGGTGAAGGGGATTAAGAGTACACTTCATCTTGGAGCACTTGGGTGAGTGTCTGACTTCAGTTCAGGTCACGATTTCAGTTTGGTTTGTGAGTTCCAGCTCCACAATGGGCCCACTGCAGTCAGCACACAGCCTGCTTCGGATCCCCTGCTCGCGTACTCTCTCTCAAATACAATATTAAAAAAAAAAAAAAAATAGAAGAGTACATCTATCTTGATGAGCACTAGTAATGCATAGAACTGTTGAATCACTACTGTACATCTGAAACTACTATCACCGTATGCTAACTATACTGGAATTAAAAAAAAAAAAAAGAAGAATTCAGGGAAGTTATGTCCCTGAGGTAAAACAGAAATTGGTATTAACCTAGGACACAAAACATGACAAAACCATTTCAGAAATGAAGACTAAATTAAAAGGAGCACAAGTGAGTCTGGATAGCACAGGAAGCATGTTCAAGGAACAGAGATTAGAAATGAGAAAAGCAAACAAAAAGATAAAAACAATTAAGAACAAATGATGTAAACAGATGACAAGCAGAGGAGATCCAATATACGATATCCTAAGCAGTGGAGTAGTACAATTATTTATGAATGTAAGTTAGGAAAACTTTCAAAACATCTTAGTACATGTATTTGGCCCAGAAAGGGAATATTTCCTTTCAGGTAGGATTTCCTTCCAACATTAAAGTCTTCTCACATCCTCCACCAATGGCTCACTCTGGATTATCTACGTTGCCCGATCTATCAGATAATCAAGTTGAGCCCTCTCACCATTAATCTGGACTGGCTGCCAAGTTGCTTCACAGCTGCTATCCAGGATTCCCATACTGGATCCCATTCCTATACATGTATTTTTTTATTTGCTCTCATTTTAATGGAATTTATCTAGTAACTGAGAACCAGCGAATTCAGGAAGAAAATCTTTTGAGAAGTTGCAGGTCAAAAATGTCTATTCTATGGTCACCCATGACAGCACGTGTGTATAAAATATCATTGGATACAGAACTCAAACTTTTGAAGACACTACCCCATGGATCCCTAGTTTCCAATGTTACTGTTACTATTCTCGATTCTTTTGATCTATGGTAAACTTTATTCTCTTTATGTTTCATGTCCTAAAATTTCATGGTGGTATGCTTTCTGACGGGTCTTTAATATTTATTGTGCTAATTTAATAATAGCCTTTTTTCAATCCTGAAACTCATCACTTTATCAAGGAAATTTTATTTTCTAATAAATTTCAACCACTGCCTTATTTTCTCAGTTCTCTTCCTTAGAACACCTATTGGTTGTATTTAAACTTCTGAATTTATCCCTATTTATTTTTCCCCCTCCACTTTTGATTGCTGTTCTAGAACACTTCCTTTTTAATATTCTCACTAAATGTATTATTTTAATTTCTGAAATTTTACTAAGTATCTCTTCCAATTTCTTAGAGTATCCTCTTTTATCTGAGGTTATTACACTTTGAAGTTTTTCACATTCCTAACAATTGCTTTTTGTTTAGATCTTTCAAAAAGTTTTTCCTCAATTTCTGGTGATCTTTAGCAGTCTTTATTTAAAAGTGAAGCATTGCGGGGGGCACCTGGGTGGCTTAGTTTGTTTAGTGTCCAATTCTCGGTTTCAGTTCAGGTCATGATCTCCCGGTCATGGGATCGAGCCCTTTGTCAGGCTCTACGCTGGGAACATGGAGCCTGCTTGAGATTCTCTCACTTCTTCTCCCTCAAAATAAATGTATTAAAAAAAAAAGTATGAGCGCTGGCTCAGTTAGAAGAGCATGTGACTCTTGATCTTGGGGTCATGAGTTCAAGCCCCACATTGGGTGTACAGATTGCTTAATAAACTTAAAAAAAAAAAAAAGTGAAGCACTAAACATCTGTTTGGAAGACTTGTGTACATAGGCAGGACTTACTGATTGGCATTCTCCACTGTAAAGGGATTGGTGGCCAGTTGGCTTTTTGGTAGGGACCTTCAAATGTCAGCATCTGTCTTTTCTTTCAAGAGTTGTTTATTTTTTCCATATAAAGATCCTCCAAATCCTGCATGGTATATATAACCATGGCTGTTGGTACTTTAGAACTGAAAAAGGATAAGCAGCTTTGAATCTCATTTACCCAGTATTAGTAAAATCGTATTTAATCCCTATTCCTAGCCTAGTAATCCTGAGTCAGATGTCTAAAACTTTTTCCTTTTTTAGTTGAATTACTATCAGAACAGCTTCAGCTGCCTCCAACGATGGAGACCATAATATAAAATCCTATTCAACTGAGACATATTTACATACATTTTATTAAGGCTGTTAAATTAAAATGTGTTGTTTTGGAGATAAGTTCTTCCAGTTCTAAACCCAAAAGTAAAAATGCAGTGATTGGAAAAAATGGAATAACCCTTACAAAAAAGTGATTTTATTTTTAGAAATCATTGCTCTTCCATTCAAAAGAGTTTTTTTTTTTTTTTTTTAAGTAATTTCTATACCCAACATGGAGCTTGAACTCATGACCCTGAGATCAAGTGTCACATGTTCTACCGACTGAGCCAGCGAGGGTTTGCTTTTTAATTCCTACAAGCACACTTTACTTTTCCAATGTAACTGTAACCTAAAGAGCACTCCACAGCACATAGCGAACGTAACTTTCTTTGTATATGTAATCTAGTCCCTGCCAACTGCCTTCTCAAATGTCAACTGAACTCTAACACATACAAAAGGAAGACAAGCCAAGCACAGGGACAGAACAGGAGAATAAAACTGGAATGTGGAACTCATTTTCAACAGGGAGATAACATCAACAAGGAAAATGAGATCCTGGTTTCATAATGAGTTAAATCTATGTAATGCCAATTCTTTGTGGTATTAAACAGTAACCCAATGAAAACCATGGTTTCTGGAATAAGATTAAAAAAAAAAAAAATACCTGAGTGAATATAACAATATCGCTAGACCAAAAAAATCTTTCACACACAATAATCACTGCAAGAAGATCCCACAGGTTATAGAAAACATAAAGGAACTTTAATATCCAAACAGTCAGGGCAAAGAATACTGGATTAATGACCCATTCAATGTGTATCACTTCAGGTTCTTTACAGTACCAGATGTATTTTATAGTAATCTGAATGAATATTGCAGACAATGAAGCCATTTTTAAAACTTTAATTTCCTTACCTGATACTAATACCAGTATGATTTTTAGGCTAAAAAATCTTTAAATGATTCAACACTAGGAGTAAGATTTAAACCAAAGTTAGCAATGTTCTTGAAATGTCAATTTGTTCAGTAGTAACTTTTTGAGAAATACCACTTTCTTCTCAAAAAGTAGTCAATGTACACTTTAAGACTTGTGCAATAAGAAAATATACTGACTAGTAAAAAGTATTATTAAGATAGTCAAAATGAAAATTATACTTTTGTTTAAATTACTTATGCCCAAATAATTTACCCTGCAGTCCACAGGTGTACAGGAAATAAAGTATTTTTGAGTAAGAAAAATAACGAGGGTCCTAAAATAGAAACATAAGCCAGAAGAATCTAAAAATAGTTTCCTGATAATTTATTTATTTATTTTTTTGAGTATTTCATTTAAGCTGCTTCTGGTTGCATGCCCTGATCTGTAAAATTTAACAAGGAAATAAAATTCCCAAGTATTTAAAAAATTTACTCATCTTCCATAAAGCAACTTTTAATGTATCAACACTTAAAAATACACAGTGACTTAATGAAACATCAGTACAACTGCATAGAATTGAGCTCCAGAGAATTATACACTTATGAGTTGTCTTTCCTGGGCTCTGGTTTACATGAGTATTGGCTTTAGAGACCACCTTAATTTGCTCCTACCTGGAAAAGACAGTTCAGGAAACCAAGATTTCACAGGCTTTTATCTGTTGCTAAATACTAGGAGCTCTCTGAAGGTCTTAAAAACAACGGAACCATCCAAATATGTATATTGGGGACTCTTCCCCTTTGTGAGTCAAGGAAGAATGAAGTTTGTGACTTTCACTGAAAACAAAACAAAATCTCCCACAACTCTTTGACGACACTCTGAAATGTACTAGAAATTTCAAAACTAGAATAATGCCATCAAAGATTAAACCTCTTAATGCTCGGAGCCACCCCAAAATAATAAAATTGGGAACTCCAGGAAAACAGGTACCAAAAGAATCAAAATAATGATTGCACTGAGGATTCTCCTCTTTGAAGGCTGTTTAAGGAGGTAGGATTTTAAGGTTTTTTTTTGTTTGTTTATCTTTTGGCCTCTGAACATTTAAAAAACACTTTGCCCGGCTGGTCCTTCAGGCTAATTTTGAAGTTCAAAATGAACCCCAAGCCTGATGTAGGATATTCTACAGTTTCACAGCTATCATTTGTACAAATTGATTCACTCTTTTTGAGTAAATATAACTAGAAAATGGCAAATTAATATCTTCCTTTACATACAACTTTGTGTCTCAAAATTCTTGAAAAACAAGAGCAGATGACTTTGTATTCAAAGACTACCAAAGTGTGTATTTGATATTCACATGCAAACAACTTAGAACCTTATAAATCTGTCAACTCTGCAGGATGCCTTTAAGAAGGAAATGACCTACAAAGCTTGCTAATTGTGCAAAATATTAAACTGCTAAAACATTTTACAGAATGAAACAGTACATGTAAATGTAGAAGTTGACACATGGAATTAACACGGGCTCATAAGAACTTATCACATTTCAGAGATTTTCTTTAGTAGCAAGTTTTTGTTTTTATATTTCCTGGTACACAGCAAAGTATATCACAGAAGATAAAAATCCTTTTAAACAAATCCAAGAGGGAATTCTTGAGGCACCTTCTCATATAAAACACAAAATGAATGCAATTATCAATCCATCTGAGAAAAGTTTTCAAACTAAGTGAACATCATTTTTTTCCATTTAAGTATATTTTACAGAAATTTAATAAGGCAAGACAAATTTGTGAAAAATGTAGTTACAAAAATGATGTAAACTAATAATTTATATTTAAAAAACCCCAAGGGAAAACAGTGGAGATGGGAGAGTTCAAACAATGCCTTAAAAACAAAAAACAAAACAAAAACCCCTAAAACAGAATTGTGCACAAGCTGAAGATTACAAAGAACTTCTAGACTCTGCACAGTTTTGGTTCTTCATTTTTTTTTAACATCTTTATATTACATGTTTTAAATCATATCAGGAATGCAAACTAGAACTGCACACTACTTTAGTGGAAAAAAGTTCAACATTGTGCAATTTTCTGCCTCTTAATTTTAAAAAAGTGGCAGCAATCCCTGCATTTGTATTTGAAACAAGGATCTGAGAAACTTTATCAAAAAAGGTAATGAAGGCAAAAATTGGCAGACATCCAGCATCTTGTTTCTTTTTAAAACAATGTGGATGATAAGTAATTTCATGATTAAAAAAATGAATCTTTTAAATAAATACATTGTATCTGACATTTGCACTGACTGATTTGATAAATCTTTTAAGTAAACAACGGCTTTACTACACTCCCTGTAGCCTCAAGCCACTGGCTTTAGATTATGGAGTCCTTTTTTACTGGGTTTCATACCCTGCCACTCGATACCCTGCAGGCTGATTAGGCAACATGCTGCCATTCTGTCCTGGAGGTGGCTGCACTCCGTAATTGGGTCCCATCCATGGTGCCGAAGACTGTGTCTGACTGGTAGAAAACATGAAAGGAGCAAAGAGGGGAAATCCACTGATTAAAATAAAATGTAGTGCCAAGAAGTAACATATACAAAGAAAATACACTTTCCTTAAGCCCAAATATAAGAGTAATGGTTATGCCAGAGAAAGCAAAGGCAAAAGCTATTTTTCCTAAAAACAAGCATCCTGGGGTGCTGGGTGGCTCAGTCAGTTAAGTGTCTGACTTTAGCTCAGGTTATGATTTCACAGTTTGTGAGTTCCAGCCCCGAAATGGGCTCTCTGCTATCAGCGCAGAGCCCACTTTGGATCCTCTGTCTTTCCCGGTCTCTCTGCCCCTCCCCTGCTCACTCCCAATCGCTCTCAAAATGAAATAAAGAAAAAAGCCAAAAAAACGAAGCATCGTCACAGGTTTAATTTATGCAGTTTAATTTTGTTAGTTTAATACAGTTACAAAAAAAAAATACCCTTTACCTGTAAACATTTATCCCCTTTGAATTCAGAAAAAATTCATTTCTAATCTCAAAAAGGAAAACTGTCCACCTGGGTTGGACATAACACTGAACAAACAACTACTCGAAAGAAACAATCATTTGGTACAGTAAGGACTAGCATTTTTATTATTCAAAGAAGAAATTAAAACAATTATTAGCATATGTAAACTCAATTTTTTTCAACATTACAAACACAAGACTCTTTTTATTTTTACTTTTTAGAAGATTTTGTTTCTAAGTAATCTCTACACAACAACATGGGTGTGAATTTACAACCCTGAGATCGAGTCACATGCTCTAATGGCTGAGCCAGCCAGGCACCCCAAAAATGTAAGATTATTTTAAAATAGAAACTAAGAACTATTTTAATTTTCAGTGTTTCAAAAATTTAAATAAAATTTAATAATTCAGGGTGTATAAAGAGGCATCCATATAACAATGTGTGCATAAATCCTTTTGCACAGAAAAATAAAGGCATAATGAATAAAACAACTAGCATCAAAATAACTGTATGCAAGAATGGCTAAATGATCTTTAGTCACATAAAAAGCTTAGTAAATATTAAGCTCTCATTTTCTTAAATATTAGTTGATTCATTATCAAGCATTACCAAAAATCTTATAACACTGGTTATACCTCAAGGCAGCACATTTCCAGACAAATTTTTAAAGAAATACACTTAAAACTATAAATTAAAAACCACTCTAAACTAAGTCCTTGCTTTAGACTGAGGACCACATTACTGACTAATTACTTAAAATCTCTTCCTAAGTTCTTGACTTTTTCAAAGGCTAATAATAAAGGAAAAGAGCAGGTATGCTTACTTAAATCCCTGTTGATTCCACGCCTGGCCATACATTCCATATGCAGGTACTTGCCAACCATTAGGCATATACTGGCCAATTTGTTGTGCATTTCCATACCACTGGCCCCACTGGCCATAAGCTTGTGGATATCCAATCTGATTCTGCTATTAAAATTTTAACAGGTAATTTAGTATTATTTGAAGTTGTATGTACACATACAGTCCTAATATACCACAAATATATAGCCATAATACATAGGGCCATCATTACAATTAAAATGAAAGGATGGGCACCTGGGTGACTCAATCAGTTAACCATCCAACATTGGTTCAGATCATGATCTTGTGAATTCGAGCCCCACACTGGGCTCTAAGGGGTTAGCCCGCTTAAGATCTTGTCTCCCACTCTCTGTCCCTCCCCCAACTCGAACGCACGTGCCCTCTCTCTCAAAAACATTTAAAAAAGAAAAAAAATAAAGGATAAACAAAAGCTTATAAAATGAATGCTAAAAAAGAAAAAGAAGTGAAGTTATAGTGCTGTAACTCTACATGATGCTCTGAATGGCACATTCTGTAAGGTAGCAGGTAAGGCCCTAGTAATAAATATTAAACACCCAGTATAATGTTTAAATGTTTTGTAAACTAGATAGGGAAGATTTGAAAATTACTTATTCCTATATTCAGTTTACCTAAGAAACGTACATAGTTTAGGATTTTCCTACTCTTGTCTTGGTGCTCCATTTACAGTTTCCTCACAGAAATTTTTATGGGATTACATTTGAAACCACTAAAGCTGCCTGGAAAAACAAAAGCAGCAAAAATCTAGAAGAAAATGCCAAAGCTCTAAATATGTTTATAGGTTTTGTTTCAACTAAGTCAAACATGCTTGTGAGTTCTCCAAATAGTATGTGAATAGATCTACCAAGTGTTAAGAAAAAATTGAATACCCTGCCAGGTAAACTACCACTCTAGAACTATAATACATGTAACAAGAGCCCTTATAGATAATCACTTTAGCTAGAAACAAGGACTATCAACAATTTCATTTTTTAAAAATTTTTTTGAGAGAGCGAGCGAGCGAGCGTGTGAGAGCACGTACATGAGCTGGGGAGGGGCAGAGAGAGAGGGAGAGAGAAAATCCCAAGTAGGCTCTGGAATGCAGCACAGAGCCCATCTTAGGGCTTGATCTCATGAACTGTGAGATCATGACCTGAGCCAAAATCAAGAGTAAGCCACTTAACCGACTCGGCCCCAGGCATCCCTCCAACAATTTCATTTTAAAATAACCTATTGTTAGCCCAGCAATTACTGTGAAAAGTCAAGAACCCTCTCACCTGTTGCACAGGATTTATCATGTCAAGAGTTTCTTTGCCCCAATAGCATTTCACAACATGGCCTTCAATGGTAGTTCCATTAACAGAAACGATTGCATGTGCTGCACTTTCATGCGAATTGAACCTATTGGAAATAATACTAAGAATCACCAATATTAACTGTTTAAAGTACTTATGAATAAAGTCTATTTTTAAAAATCAAACTGAGCTTGACATAAAACAGGTAGTTCATACAAAAGAATCAATACGATTGTTTATTTTCTTTGCTATATTTTTTTTTCAAAAGTCTTATAGTTTTGGAGAAACTTCTTAATAGATAATGTTTTATTGGCCTTGTGGTAACAGGGAGGGAACCAATTAAAAAACAGTGGCAAATACTGCTAAATGCTAGAGAAATTTCTATTTCTCTAACCAAGGTAAATTTTTAAGAAAACTACTAAGTTAAACATTCAAACATTTTTTGGGAGAAAATTTTTTTTTTCGAATAAACCACCCATACCGAACAAATGAATATCCTTTATCTGGAAAGACTCGAATTTCCATTATTTGTCCAAATGGTGAAAAAGTCTGACGCATTAGTTGTTCTATTAGACAAAAAACAAAAACAAACCACACTAAGTTATATAAAATCCTATACAGATATTAAGCTTTTCAGTAAAAACATTAACCTCAAGATGACACACAAGTAAATTTCCCATACCTGTCAGTCCAGAAGTGACACCTCCACAGTATACAGTACAGTTGCTTGGACTAGACTGATTTACAACTTCATCATACGACAGCTGTTTGGTGTTTGCTGGGGAGGGAAAAGTTTAGTATTTTAAACTCATGAAATGAAATGTTCAGAAAGAGAAAAGTAACATTGACTACACTACTATAGTGGTAAATTTTACCCTGACCAAAATGCGTATAGAATACATACTACATTTGCTTGAGGATTAATCCCCCCGCCCAAGATTATCTAAAAAAAATTACTCAATATTCTCTCTTTAATAGGAGACTTGACATTAGAAATAATATCATTTATTATTTAAAATCACAAAAATGAAAACTAAGTACATTTTGGACAGTAGTCTTGATTTGCTTCTCATCTATTTCTGCAATAAGTCTCCAGGAACAGCTCTAACATTTAAAATCTAGCGTATTTTCCTCCAAAATTCCACATTTCCTTTTCTTCTCCAATACACCTACACTCATATGTACTCTTTGGAGCTGGAGGCTTTCGGGTTGCCCAGTTAGTTCTGATTTGTCTTCCACCAAGCCACTGGCCACCCATCTGCTGAATGGCATTTTCGGCATCCTGTTCCGCACATTAGAAATGACAAAGAAGCCACTATTAATTGATGTTGAGTGACTACAAGCAGTAGAGAAAATTCAGCTGTTTTCACAATGGTTTTCTGAATGAAAATGCTTTATTTATAAAATACACAATAGTTAACTTGCATTTAAATAAGTAAATTTTAAAAATACACAATATATGATAGGTTTCTTAAAATGTAATGGTGCTTTTAAATTATCTTTCTTTTATTTGGATATCAGACTCTGGGAATGTTAATTCCCTAAAAAAGTTCAAAGCCCCTTATAAAGTTCATTTAATAACTCAGACTGTGGATGAAAATCTCACTTTACACAATCCAACAAGCTTCTTAATGACAGTATTTCATTTCTCATTCATCTAACAAGTAAACACTGAACATCTACCATGTTCTAGGTAGGCATCAGATTAAGTGCTAGGGATTCGCTGGTTAATGAGACAGACATGGTCTCTGCTGCCTCAGAGCAGACATTCTTTTGGGGCCACAAATTAAATTATCACAAATTGTGGTAAATGCCATGACAGAGGCAAAAGGATGGGATAGAGAATATGGGCTTTGGGATCTACTTTAGACAGCATGATTAGGGAAGGTCTCTCTGAAATATAACATTTACACTGAAATTGAGAGGAACAGGAGCTAGCCAAGTCAAAACGTCAGGGAAGAAAGCCCTGGTGGAGGGAAAAGCACTGCAAAGTATGTTATAGCAGGAAACAGTTTAGTATGTTTGGAATAAAAAGGCATGTTAAAGGCAACTAGTTTTAGTGGAATCTAGTGAGCAAAAACAGGTACCAGAGGAAAATATTAAAAGATTTTAAGTAGGAGAGTGTCATGATCTGATTCATGTTTTAACAGGGCCATTCTTAGCACTAGGAAGAGAATGGTTTACAGACATGGGTAGTAATAGGAAAAAGACACTCTGAAACTAACTCAATACCTACAGCAAAAAAAAAAAAGCTGGTGACTAGGATTAGTGCAGTAGCAGTGCATATATCTACAGGAAGACTCAACAGAACTGTGGTGATGCACAGTAAGTAAAAGGGGAGGAATCAAAGATAACCTATGTTCCTGCATGGGCAGTAGGGAGGACAGTGTTAGTTAGCATTTACTGAAATAAGAAACCTAGGAGGGAGGAGGAAAACAGTTTGAGGAAGAACCAAAGAGCTCCATTTAAGACACATTAAGTTTGATGGGGCACCAGGGTAGCTCAGTTAAGCATCCAACTTAGGCAGGCTCAGGTCATGATCTCACAGGTTTGTGAATGGTGAGCCTGCATCAGGCTCCCTGCTGTCAGGGTGGAGGGAGCCAGCTTCTGATCCTCTGTCCCCTGTCTTTGCCCTTCCCCTGACGGTTTCTCTCTCTCAAAATAAACTTAAAAAAAAAAAAAAAAAAAAAAAAAAAAAAAAAAAAAAGGACACATTATGTTTGAGATGTAGGACATCTAAACTAAAACTATTTGTTAGTAAGCATGGTGCACAAAAAAGTAAACTGCTGAACTGGAGATATGAAATTCAGAGTCATGAAGAAAGACCAGAAAGAAAAAAGAAGGCATCCTGGGACAGAGCCCTGAGAAACAACAAAATCTGAAAACTAGGTAAAGAAAAAATTACTAGCTAAGGCGATTAAGAAGTTCCCAGTGATGAAAGGAAGAAACTGACAAAAGTGTACTGTCACAGAGCCAAAGACATAGAAATCTAGCAGTAAATCTGAAAAGAGTACTGTTGGTACAGAATGAGAACAAAAGCCAGCTTACAGTGGACTGAAAAGTAAATGGGGTACAATTCTTATCTGTTATGTCAAAAGTAGGCTTTATCTACCATGAAAGAAGAAACAGATTCAAGGCTAAAGGCTATTCTTGAGATACATGAAAAGGAAATGCATATTCTTAAAAAGAAACACACATTGTTTACCACACTTACCAGTTTGCAATTCATGAAATGCTAACTGTTGTGGGTTGAACTGTGTCCCTTTAATTGATATAAAGTCCTAACTACCATCTGCTCCCCCAACTGTGAAGATGATCAAAATTGGAAACAGGGTCTTTGCAGACGAATTAGTTAAGATGAGATCATCCTGGATCAGGGTGGGTCCTAAATACAGTATGACTGATGTCCTTATAAGAAGAGGAGAGGAGTGCCTGAGTGGCTCAGTCGGTTAAGCATCCAATTTCAGCTGAGGTTATGATCTAATGGCTCGTGAGCTCATGCCCCACATTGGACTCTGTACTGACAGCTCAGAGCCTGGGGCCTCCTTTGGATTCTGTGTCTCCCTCTCTCTCTCTCTCTGCCCCTCCCCCACTCCTGTTTTTTTCCCCCTCTCTCTCAAATAAACAAACATTTAAAAAAATTTAAAAACAGAAGAGGAGAAGACAGGGGCATCTGGGTGGTTCAGATGGTTAAGCATCTGACTCTTGGTTTCGGCTCAGGTCAAGATCTCATGGTTTGTAGTTCGAGCCCCACATCAGGCTCCATGCTGATAACAGGAGCCTGCTTGTGATTCTCTTTCTTAAAATAAATAAATAAACTTAAAAAAAAAAAATGTTTAGTGTGCCTAGGTGGCTCAGTCAGTAAGCATCTGACTCTGGATTTTGGCTCAGGTCATGATCTCATGGGACTGAGTCCCGCTTGGGGATTCTCTCACTCTCTCTCTGCCTCTCGCTTGGATGCTCTCTCTCAAAATAAACTTAAAAGGGCTATGTGAAGACAAAGGCAGAGGCTGGACTTACGTATTTACAAGCCAAGGATACTAAGGATTGCTGGCAACTGTTAGAAACTAAGAAGAGAATGTTCTTCCACAGAGTCTTAAAAGGGAGCATAGCCATGACAACAGCATTGGTTTTGGACTTCTACCTCCAAAACTTTTGAGAAAGTAAATTTTGGTTGCTTTAAGTCATTCGGCTTATGGTACTTTGATACAGCAGCCCTAGAAAACAAACAAAACTACTCATAAGAGAAGGAAGAAACTTTTTATGGCATGTGCATGTGTTTGTGTAGACAGTTGTGAATGGGAGATGAAGTGAAAGCAGTATGGAAACAAATCTTTTGAGAAGTTTGATTCTAAATTACGGCAGAGAAATAGAGACACAGCAGGAAAAGGGATATGGAATCAAGTTTGTTTTTTTTTTTTTCAAGTAGGCTCCACACCCAACATGGAGCTCGAACTCATGACCCCGAGATCAAGAGACCCACGCTCTACCGACTGAACCAGCCAGGTGCCCCAAGTATGGTTTTGATTAATATATACTAGAACATGTTTTCTGGTCGATGGGAATGATCTAACAAAGGGAAAGATTGATGACAAAGGACAAGAGTATAGCAAAGAACATATTATACAATTCTGTTTACAGAAAACGTTCGAAACAGAGAAATCTATATACATAGAAAGTAGATTAATAGTTGCTCAGGGCTGGGGCACCTGGGTAGCTCAGTCAGTTAAGCATCTGATTCTGGATTTTGGCTTGGTCATGATCTCATGGTCCATGAGTTGGGAGTCTTGTGTTGGACTCTGCTGGCAGTGAAGAGCCTGCTTGGGATTTCTCCCTCTCTCTCTGCCCCTCCCCTGCTAGCACTCGCTCTCAAAATAAACAAACTTAAAAAAAAAAAAAAAAAAGTTGTTCAGGGCTGAGGAAGTGAGAACATAGAGGGAAAAGGACAGCGACGGTTTCTTTTTGGGGTATTGAAAATATTCTAAAATTGTGATAGTTGCATAATTTTGTGAATATTCTAAAAACCACTGAATTATACACAATAAACAAGTAGATTTTATGGTATGTGACTTATACCTCAATAAAGCTATAGTAGGAAAACAAAAGAATAAGCATAGGAACAAAGTCCCTGAAAAGGCAAGAGAGGCAGGATCCCAACTGTGAGGGATTTGGCCTTTTACAGGGAGGACATATCTTCTACTGTAATAGAGGAAAAGGAAGGTGGATGAATTCTATGTAGGTTTGGTGGTTGAAAGCTGAGGGAATTCCTGTATGATAGTTTCTATTTTTTCAGTGAAACATAAAGTCATCGGCTTGGGTGATGATGAAGAAGGGGAAGGAATATTTGAGGAGACAGGAAGAGACAGCAAACAATGGGAAGTCAAACTAAAGAACAGGTTTACAAAGATAGTACCATGCACTCACTTAAAATGTGTTCAGTGTTAAATTAGAAGTAAAACCAGTGGACTCAATTTTTCTTTAGCAGTATTTAGTTACTTCGGAGTAGGCAGAAAAGCTACATTCCATCGGTATTGGCAATTGTCCCTAAAACATCCAACATAAGAAGAGAGGCAAAGGAGTTGGGGGTAACTGCAATTAGGGCTGTGGCACTTCACAACACCAGAGCACTGCCAATCACATAACACAAATTTTACAGAAGCTGAAATACTAACTTAGGAAATGAAATTATTTCCTCAAAATTAACATACCATAGGAATGGCTATTAGGATACAAATCCATCTCTGGCTGACTCCAGAGGCCATATATAGATATTCTGACTCTCTTTTATTTTAAATATGATTAGTGATTTTTACATAGTAGGGGTTTATATGCCATAATCTCAAATAGAAAAAATTAGTTCCTAGTCCACCAAAGCCCTCAACCTATTTCCCCAAAATAGCACAAAATATTAAAATCCTATGTATCAATCCTCCAAGGAACTCATACTAATTGTGGCTATCAACACATGGTATCAAGTATTTTTCTACCTTTCCTAAATATGATGCTATGATTAACAGTAAAGCTTTTGAGGGGGGCGCCTGGGTGGCTCAGTTGGTTAAGCATCCGACTTCAGCCCAGGTCATGATCTCGCAGTTCATGAGTTCGAGCCCCACGTTGGGCTCTGTACAGACAGCTCAGAGCCTGGAGCCTGCTTTGGATTCTGTGTCTCCCTCTCTCTGCTCCTTCCCCGCTCAAGCTCTGTTCCTGTCTCTCAAAAATAAATAAACGTTAACAAAAAAAATTCAACAACAACAAAAACAGTAAAGCTTTCGAAACCAACAACACTCTTGGTTGTTATTTTCTCATCTTACATAAAAAACTTCTTAAATTTGGTAGGTAACATATGCATATGGCAGAACTTTTATCTTTTTACCTCTCAATATGCTTTACCATTTTCTTTTTTTTTTTTTTAATTTTTTTAACGTTTATTTATTTTTGAGACAGAGAGAGACAGAGCATGAACGGGGGAGGGGCAGAGAGAGAGAGGGAGACACAGAATCGGAAGCAGGCTCCAGGCTCTGAGCCATCAGCCCAGAGCCCGACACGGGGCTCGAACTCACAGACCGCGAGATCGTGACCTGAGCTGAAGTCAGACGCTTAACCGACTGAGCCACCCAGGCGCCCCTGCTTTACCATTTTCAAGTTATCTTCTAATACATGGGTTTTCCCTGACCTCTCAGGCTTACTCACTTTCTTCACAGGTTTACCTACTTTCTTAGAAGACATTTTCACTTCATGAAAGGAAGATGACAGCTACACTGCATAACACATTTGAACATATCCCAAAATATGATGTTACTATGAATAGCTGAGATACAATTGCAGTACATTCTACATTCTCTTACCCAAACTTGCAAGCCATGTAAACATTGTTAAGGCAGATTTCTGATTTAGAAAATAAATTCTGGGCAAAATGGTTGCAAGCTGTTATAGAAAATATCTGGATAGTAAGAATTCATTGTGAGGAATAACCAGACATTAGTTCCACTGTAAGCAGGCAGAGTAACTAGAAAGTTTGACAATATTTGGCATAACTGCAAACAGATGTATTTTTTAAAACCCAGAAGAAACTGGCACAGTAACATGGTCATAAACCTGACCGGAAGCCATTAAGAAATGATATAGTATCTATTTCATATAACTCGTTTATTAAAGAAAAATATTTCTAAAATACATTGCATACTATCAAAAACTTTTATTTTTTTAATGTTTATTTATTTTTGAGAGAGAAAGAGACAGAGTGCAAGCAGGGGAGGGGCAGTGAGAGAGGAAGACAGAATCCGAAGCAGGCTCCAGGCTGTGAGCTGTCAACACAGAGCCCAACGCGGGGCTCGAACCCACGAACCGTGAGATCAAGACCTGAGCTGAAGTTGAACTTTTTTTTTTTTTTTTTTTTTATTTTTGGGACAGAGAGAGACAGAGCATGAACGGGGGAGGGTCAGAGAGAGAGGGAGACACAGAATCGGAAACAGGCTCCAGGCTCCGAGCCATCAGCCCAGAGCCTGACGCGGGGCTCGAACTCACAGACCGCGAGATCGTGACCTGGCTGAAGTCGGACGCTTAACCGACTGCGCCACCCAGGCGCCCCTGAAGTTGAACTTTTAACAGACTGAGCCACTCACGCGCCCCTATCAAAAACTCTTAATGGTTCATTTCCTTCAAACTTTTTTTAAAGTAAACTCTATGCCCAACATTGGGCTCGAACTCACTTAATCTTGCATGAGATTAAGAGTCACATGCTCCAGACTGAGCCAGCCAGGAGCCCCTGCTCGCTCATTTTCTAAGACATTCTTTTTTTTTTTTTTTTTTTAACTCCCTAAGGCGTTCTTATACAGAAAGTAGTGTTTCTGTTATTTATCTTCGGAATGACAGTTGTAACATAAAAGCAACACACTAAGATCTAAAATTAATGAAATCTTAGCATATATTCCAGTGCATATATATTCTCCCACGATTCACCCCTGTATTTCTGAAGTGTGATATCTCTGGCATTTAACTATTTTGAATCTTGAGTTATTACACTAAAATAGGTAAATCATTTATTTGAATTTATAATCTATTTACAAGGTTCAATATTCAAACAGTATAATGTGAGAAGCTTCCCACTCTGCCCTCCATTTGCCTCTTGCTTCCTACCGCCAAACAGGAAACTCTGCAGCAAGTTTTTTGTTTATCCCTGCTAGAACAGATACCCAACAAATACATGTTTTTTTGTTTTTTTGTTTTAACACAAATGAAACTTCATCTAATTTACCAGGGAAATCTTTCCATAATTAGTAATTATAGAGCTTCTTTATATTGTTCTATAATTACTGGTTACGGAAAGATTTCCATGGTGTGTGTGTGTGTGTGTGTGTGTGTGTGTATTATTTTTAAAAACAACAGCACATGATTACATTGTATGTAGGATATGTCAAAGATTTCTTCCAGCTGTCACACTAAAGGGTTTCCCTTTACCCTACCCTTGTCTCTCATTTGACAAACTGCACTATCCTTCCTTTTCCACAAAACCTGAAAATTTCAAGTGCATGCAAATTGGTGCTCAGTAAATGATTGTTAAATGAAAGAAATGAGAAGACATTTTCAAGTACATTAATATATAATTTTTTAAAAGTTCCCACCAACTGGAGCATTTTATTTATTTATTTATTTATTTATTTATTTAGTAATCTCTGTACTCAATGTGGGGCTCAAATTCCTCCCCTGGCTTTCTGACTGAGCCAGCCAGGTGCCCTAATGAGTTACCTTTTTTAGATAAAATTGTATGTATTTGCAGATGATAGAATTTTACATTTTAGAAATTCATAAAAAACAAAAAAAACCCACAAGAACCAATGGAAAATTACTACAACTAAGAGAAATCAGTAAAATAACATATATAAAAATCAATTTATAATAATCAAAAGCTATACATATTCATATATATGAAGCAAACACAGAAAACGTTATTAGTTACTTTTAAATTATCATGAGAATATCGCTTCTCGGCCTTTTGGCTAAGATCAAGTGTAAATTATCATGAGAATACAAAACAGGGAGATAATGAATTAACTAAGTAAATGAGATTTTCAATATCTACCTTTGGCTGATAATTTAAACATCTCTACTTTCTACATTCTGAAAACATTTTATCAGTACTTCGCATATATCAGGTGCTAAATAAATGCTGAATAAATGACCAAACAGGAAAAAAAAGATACCCTCTTGTGAAGGCATTAATTATCAGTGAAATGAGCAAATGGCAGATGAAATAAAATCATTAAAACAAAATGAGTACTTTTATTCTTTACTCTTAAAGGACCGCACATGCACTTTTTAATTGAGCTCACCCATTTGTTGAAAAAGGAGACAAAGCCATATCCTTTAGACTTCCCTGTTGCCATGTCTTTTACCACTCTGGCATCTCTGAAATCAGAAATAATCAGAAGTTTAGGTTTACACACTCTCCTCTGTGTATCAAGTGAGAATGTCATACACAACTCATTTTTATGTTTCATCTTCATTAAAATGAACCTTTAATGAATATTCACCTTTTTATTCTATAACATTTATCATGTATTAGCAAACGAGGCTTTATAAACATGCAAATCAATAACTACTTAAACATATATGTATATACTGTACAAAAACTGCCTCCCACTTCAAAAAGTTTTTAAACTTTCAAATCTTAAGCATGGTAAAAGCAGCTATTCATATGAAATTGCTTAACCATTTATAGGGTTCACAGGCACATTAGATGAATGGCTTTCTTTAACCATGCAATTTATAATTTTCTATTTGATACCACATACTACCTAATCATTAAAAAATTAAAATATAAAACTGGAAACTGAAAGAATGAAAAGCTGTATATTTCCTAAATTAATTAAATTACTTCATTTTCTCAGATCAATTGACACCCCCCTTTTGGACTATGGGTAAATTTTGAGAACTTGATGTTTTCAGAAATGCTAAATCATTGAAGAAAAACAGTAGACACACACTTTAGTTTTAAACTATATAAGAAAAGATTTTATACTGAATTTTAAAATAGCAATCATATAAGATTGATTGGAAACTACAAGATATAAAAGCAAAATTTTAAAAAGTCAGAAAGTAAAAAAGCACGCCAACATTTATCCACTGTGAACCGTAGCTTGTAGTTAGCCAGGGCAATTCTGTCCATTCTTCAGAGATACTCTGCAAAATAACCAGAGCCCTATTATTTGAGATTGAGTAAAAAAACCCAGCCATGATAGCTAAAACTCCATACCTCAAAAAATTGGACTCAAATTGTGCTTCACAGGCAATCTGCTTTTAAGTTAGCCAGGTATGTCACAATGCTTGTTCTCTCAGGACACATGAACAAAACAGGCACTTTCACAACAAAAACCCAAGTCAGAAAGCCATGCAATATAATTTTATATTAAAGTATACATAAGCACATTTCGATCAATTTAGAAGTGATTTATTAAGTGTTTAGAGTCAAAATGACAAAGAGGTGGTGGTGAAAGGGAAAACTAATGCAAGTCACTTCTCAATATGAAAAAATACTTATATTAAATTATCGGTATGGTACACATGCATTTAATTTGGTAGCTGATTCACTTCTATAGCAAAATTTGTTAAACTACTCTAAACTCAAGGAATATAAACTGTATAAATTAGGGCACAAAAGTACTATATCTTTTATACTACATATTCTAATAGGCCACCACTTACTACACACCATCTATAAACTGAGCACTGTTGTAGGATTTCTACAGAGAATACCTATCACGACGAGAACCTTTCAATATATATTTATCTCCTTTAACAGAAAAAGGAAATGATGCTACCAACTGAGAATGGTTCTTTTAAATTTAGGAACACTAACTCCTTGGGTAGCCTAAAACTTAAACATTATATGTTACCTCAAATTAAAATTATCATCTACAAGTTATAAAGAAAGGACTTACAAAAAAAAAAAAAATATATATATATATATATGTATACACACACACACACACACATCAATAATTATGGTTAATCATAAGAAAATCTAGACTGTAATTATTATACCAACATATTTAACAAAAAGAAATTACTGATACATGATTAAAGTCATGAAATTATTAAAATTTGAATGTCATTTAACTGAAAATCACTGATTGTTAAACAATCTTTATCCAATCCCAAACTAAAATCCCCATGTTTTCACAGAAGCTACTTCAACCAAAATCAAAGCATTTAATAAAATAGCTGTTTGAATCTGTTAAAATGTTAGAAAATTTTTTTCTTCTTAAAGTTAAGTTTCAGGATATGTTAGCCTTGAAATATATTTAAGTCTTACTTATTTCTGAAAGGATTCTCTAAGGAAGAAGCAGCAAAGATCTAGATCAGGGTTCTTTAATCCTTCTTTAATCCTTTTATGGTCCTGTGACTACTCTGAAAATAGGATAAAACTTACAAAGATACTCCATACCAAAATGAAAACAAACACAAAATTTTGTATACAGAGATTTATAGAGCTTTTGAGAGGCCACAGGTTAAGACCTTCCAGTCTAGATATTTGAAAGCAAGCTAACCATCATGAAAACCCTAAGATAGGTTAAAAGGAACAATCAGTAAATTAGAACTTTACTTATTTTCCTAATCAGTTCTCACAAAGAAAAATGTTGCCTAACAGAAGAGTCCATTTATAAACCCTAATCTTCCGGCCATTCCATGTTCACTGTTGATTTTCATCCTACCAATGAACTACAACTCTTCAAATGAAAACTCTCCAAATCTACCACCAATACTATTGGCATTTATTTTCCAGTCTCCTCATCTTTTTCATCTCTGCTGTTGGTCTGTTTCTCAAACTAAACCAAAGCTAACATGCCCTTTTTACTACTCTTTCTAGCTAGAAAAATAATAAAGCAACGAGAAATCCCAAAAATCTGTTTTCTAAATTCAACAAGTACCTATAAGTAAATACTGTAATCAACTTATTCTTACTGTATTATGGCATGCTTTTCAAAATACTGAAGTTCTCTTATGATGAACACTACCTTCAGTGAGCTATTTACAAAGGGCCTAAACTGTATGATTAATAACAAATGCAAGCAAGACAGTGCTACACAAAATACATAAAGGCATTATTATTAACAGTAACAACAACCACAAAAGAGTAGATACCTGGGGATTAACATTTAACAACTGCTTTTTAGGGTCAATTGTTAAGGTTTCTTTTTGTTAAAATATATTTATTGACACAAAATGCATGGTATCATAGAAGTGCCCCAACGGTCCAAATACCTTAGTCACAGCACAAGGTTACTAAAGATTATGACCAAGTTAGCAAGACACTATATAAAAGAAACAATGTGTACAATAGCAAATTTGTCTCTTAAGAGCTCATGCTAACTGAAAAAGGATTTTAAAATAATTGAAGACCGAAGATTTATTTATCAATGGGAAAACAGTCTTGGGCTATAAACTGCTTAAATAGTCTCTAAACGAAATGTATTACATTCAAATGTTAAAAAATTAATGTCCAAAATTCATAACAGATTTTCAAATTACTTCTACATAAGACTGTTTCTAATTAAAATCAGTTTAAGTTTATCTTCTGTTACTTACGATATTCTTCCAAATGGTGCAAAAGCAGCTTTTATATCTTCAGTTGTAATTTCAGGACTGAGATCACCAACAAAGACATGGAAATGATCTTATAAAAGGGAAGGAAGGGGAAGTGAAAAGAAAAATAAAATTTTAGAATTTAAAATATATTAAAATTTATTCAATAAAGTAATCTTAATTTATGGATTATAGAAAAGTTTAACACTATCCTATGTCTATACAAATTCTATCAATTTTACACATAATGAATCAAGGTCATAATATAGGAAAGATTCTCTTTAAAGACTGTGACATATCTAACTGGAAACTGACAATTCTATTTCTACTTACAGCCAATGACTACACTGGTCTAAGACAATAAACTAGTATAAGTTTTGCAAAAAAATTTAATGACTTAATTACCATTCTAATAGTAATTATTTACATTTATCCAGTTTACCACTACATTAAAGTTTTAAAATTAAAATAAAATAGTGGTACTGTGAGATACGTAGACTAGATTTGCCTCAGTTAAGACAATCTGCTGAAGCTAACTACATGATATACTTGGTTTAACCATATTTTGTGAAGAACAATCAAAGAAATACCTTGCATTGCAACAGTTTGATGTTAAAGTATTTGACAGTTTTCTCAAAAGCCAACAGTTTTGGTTGCCCAGACATTACACCATTCAGTTTATGTGAATCCATGTGCAAGTGAACTAAGACTGAAGGCAACAGAATGAAAACAGTAATCCCTTCACTTTATATCAGAACCATTAAAAAAGCATTGGAGAGAAATAACGATCCCATATGTGAAGTTTTTTTTTTTTTTAAAGACAATGTTCACAAAAAAGGAAACATTTTAAAAATACAAAATAGTTGGATCAACACTTTAAAGGAACACATACATCAACTTTGACAAAGTATATTTGGAAAGAAAAGTTACCCCCATTTGGCAGGCCTTAAGCAACATATTGGATTGCCATTTGGGAAACACAGTTTCAGGAGCAACTCAAGCAATCAGAAGATCTGGGTATGAAGCACAGACCATGACCTCAAGGAAGCAGGGTATCTTGCCCTTTAGTTGGTGAAAGTATTTCTAAGGCATCAGCTGCTACCAAGGGGGTCAGAGAGCTTGAAATAGCACCAAAGTAGTGGACAAGCCACACTTGGTCAACACTGGGAAGAAGGGGGAAAAATATTGCCTGAGAGACAAACAGAAATATGACCTCCTCCCTCCCACCTCCCCCCGGTATCAAACAAAAAAACTTCAAGTGGTTAGTGAATACCCTTTCAAGAGATTTCATTTTATGTTTAAGAAGATACAATTACCTTGTGAACGCTGTGTGCTGACAACGGTACTACCTGATGACAAAGATTAGATTTGTTCTTAAATTTATTAACACAAACACATTCAATCATATCTTAGGATAACGATCAAAACATTACTGCAAACATGTATGATGTTTATATGCTTTATAATAAAACTACTGTGTACAATAAAAACAAACGTTCAAAGAGTATAAAATATACTTACTGCTTGTATCTTTCTTTTGACTGCTGGGGGTTGTTGCCCAATTCACTTTGACTTCCTAAAAAAAATTTTCAACATTTATACTCCATAAAAATAAAGCTCAAAATCAGTTATTAACAAGATTTATATCTATAAACACATAGAAAAGTATATGTTGTAGATGAAACATTCAAGGGGATACCAGTTCTGGTCAGTTTTAATACTTATCTTTTAACCTATACTTGCGCAAATGTTGGCAAATCCTAATCTTACGTACTTCTGTTAACATTCAACTAACCTTTCTTATCTAAAGTAACAATAAATTCTTTCCTTTTATTCTTCCCTATTACTATCCAAAGTTCTAGACGTTTCATCCAAGCTTGAGTAATTCAACGAATATTTTAGTATGTACCATGTGTGAGGCACCATGAAGAATACCAACATAAACATGTCCTCTAAAAGCTTAATCCCATCTTTCAAATATTAAATGTGACCTTTTGCTATAATGTGAATATAGCACTTCCAAAAGATAAACAAAAGTGCATGCAATAAAAATTTTCAAGTCACATTCATTCATTCACTTTGAGAGAGAGAGGGAAAACAAGTGGGGGAGAGGGCAGAGAGAGAAAGAGAGAGAGACAGAGAGAGAGACAGAGAGAGAGACAGAGAGAGAGAGAGAGGGAGAATCCCAAGCAGGCTCCATGCTCAGTAAGGAGCTGGACACAGGGCTCAACCCCACAACCCTGGGATCATGACCTGAGCCAAAATCAGGAGTCAGATGCTCAACTGAGCCACCAAGACATCCCTCAAGTCACCTTCTTTAATTATGACAGCTTACCTTACCCATTATCTTCCGCCCATTCATAGCAGCTAGCGCTGCAGCTGCATGACGATGCTCATAAAACTCCACAAAACAATATGGATCATTTCCAGCTGTCTGTTGAAGAAACACAAAAGTCAAATTTAAGTTGTACACTCTTATTACCTTGGAATTACGTAAAGTTTTGTATATCTCAATAATTAGCCAAGGAAAATGAAGGGTCCATTCTATAAGTAAACCTTCAGATAAGGAAGTAAACACTTAAAAAATGAAATATAGTAATTTTATAGAACATTATCTTCTTTGGGGCACCTGGGTGGCTCAGTTGGTTAAGCCTCTGACTTTGGCTCACATCATGATCTCAGTTTGTGAGTTCGAGCCCCACATCCAGCTATGCACTGAGCACAGAGCCTACTTCAGATCCTCTGCCTCTTTCTCTGTCCCTCCTCAATGTGAGCCCACACACCCCCCGCAATAAACCTTCTCTTTTTAGTGTTTATTTATTTTTGAAAAAGACAGAGAGGGAGCAAGTAAGCAGTGGATGAGCAGAGAGAGAGGGAGACACATAATCGGAAGCAGGCTCCAGGCTCTGAGCTGTCAGCACGAGCCCAATATGGGGCTTGAATTCATGAACCACAAGATCATGACCTGAGTCAATCGGATGCTTAACCAACTGAGCCACCCAGGCACCCCCTCAAAAATAAACATTAAAACAAAACAAAACAAAACAAAACAAATTATCTTCTTCAACAGGTTATACTATACTACTACGTATAATTGAATTTTGTATTAATGATTAAGTGTCCTACTTATGGATGGATGGATATATAAGCTAAACACACATTTCTTATCATATAATTATTTTTTTATGCTACAGACATTAGTTAAGTTTGACCAGACTCATGGTTTCTCAGTGCTGGCTTTTAATGATCTTTTCTCTCCCTTCCCTGTTATGTGTTACCTTTTATTGCTATAAACACACATATATCCTTACTACTTCTAATTTGCTAAGTAGAAAATCTCACCCAACCTTTTTAAACCTGTTTCGGGCTCTGAAAACTAAAGAGGTTTTCTGGTAAAGGAAGTTTTTAGATCTTAGAATGTGGATGGACTTTCTGGGGCGCCTGGGTGGCTCAGTCGGTTGAGTATCTGACTTGCTTTTGGCTTAGGTCATGATCCCAGGGTTGCAGGATCAAGCCTTGAGTTGGGCTCTGTGCTGAGTGTGGAGCCTATTTGAGATTCTCTCTCTCTCTCTCTCTCTCTGCCCCTCTCCCCAGCTTGCATGCTCTCCCTCTGTGAAAAAAAAAAAGGGTGGGGGACATCTGGGTGGCTTAGTTGGTTAAGTGTCCATCATGACATGGGCTCAAGTCATGATCTCACCGTTCGGGAGTTCGAGCCCTGCATTGAGCTCTCTGCTGCCAGCATGGAACCTGCTTTGGATACTCTATCCCCTTCTCTCTGCCTCTCCCCTGCTCTTTCTCACTCTCTCTCAAAATAAATAAACTTAAAAAACAAAAAAACAAAAAGAATGTGGACTTTTTGACAATTTTTTGCCTGCTTAGAAGTCTTTTAAAAATTCTCTTCTTGGGGCGCCTGGGTGGCGCAGTTGGTTAAGCGTCCGACTTCAGCCAGGTCACGATCTCGCGGTCCGTGAGTTCGAGCCCCGCGTCAGGCTCTGGGCTGATGGCTCGGAGCCTGGAGCCTGTTTCCGATTCTGTGTCTCCCTCTCTCTCTGCCCCTCCCCCGTTCATGCTCTGTCTCTCTCTGTCCCAAAAATAAATAAAAAACGTTGAAAAAAAAAAAAATTCTCTTCTTTTCTGATGTTTCAAGTATCTGAGGTCTGATAATAGGTGAAGCTTGGATGCTTTACTGTAAATTAAAGCGGCAGAAAAACACCCCTATTTTATACCTATCTGGAAAATATGACTTTAGAGTCCATTTTTTAATTATTTCCATAATCTAAGTATAATTGTTAAAATAGGAAACTAATTCAAAAGACCAGAATGACACTAAAGAAATATACTATTTTGTTTCAAGCACAATTTTTTAAACAAGTGATTGGCAAGGATTTGTAAAAACGTTAGAGTAAGGAGGCAACCACAAGACAATCATTATTTTATTTTAAAAACATCAGGGTGGCTCTGACTTTTTAAAAACATCAGGGTGGCCGGTTAAGCGTCTGACTCTTGGTTTTGGCTCAGGTCATGATCTCACAGTTCGTGGGTTTGAGCCCTGCATCGGGCTCTGTGCTGACAAGGCTGAGCCTGCTTGGGATTCTCTCTCTCTCTCTCTCTCTCTCTCTCTCTCTGTCTCCCTCTCTCTGCCCCTCCACGCCGCATTTCTCTCACTCTCAAAATAAATAAAACTTAAAAAAAAAATCAGAGAATATAAAAATGTTTTAAAAATTGCATAATTCAAACTAATGCTACACTTAATGGTAATTCTATTAGAAAGGTCAGTGTTGTCAGGCATCAGAATGTGATCAGAAAAAACAGCTTACATTTAAGTGTAATCAAATGAAAAAGTATCTTCATTTTACTTAATCTGTACCCAGAAAAAACTGTATTTCTTACATAAAAAGAACCTAAGCATTCACACTATCAGCCTTCATATTCCAAAGACTATAACATTCATAAATATGAACACCCGTCCAACAGTGTGAATAGACTGGAATTCAGTCTTTTTTTTTAATTTTAGAGAGAGAACTCGAGAGTAGCGGAGAGGGGCAGGAGAGAGAGAATCATAAGCAGGCTCCATACTGAGCGTGGAGCCCAAAGTGGGACTTAATCCCATGACCCTGGGATCATGACCTGAGCCGAAATCAAGTTTTATGCTCAAGTGATGGAGCCAACCATGTGCCCCAGACTTGCCTTTTTATGCATACTATGCTTCAGGGTTAACAGCAATCACAGATGAATGAATTCAATGTTTTTTTCTATACATTATGGTCTGATCGATGGGAACTGCCACCATGCAAGAAAAGCTTGAATCATGACATTTTAAAAGTTAAAAATACTTTCATAAAAAAACAAAAAAACCCACTTTCACAACCTATTATTTTTGACCTAATTTCTCAATGTAATTGTAATAACTGATTTTCCAGATTAGCCAATGACACCACATATAAAACAATGCTGATGCATCAGTGCACATTAAAACAAGAACCTACTATAGTTGTCATCTGCTCAGGAAATGATTAGTTCCATTCTCTTCTTCCTTTATTTATTAGTAAAACAAATTAAACTCATTAGCTAAGACTGATTCAGATATTAAAGTTACTAGGAATTTAGACTATACGACCTAATTTTTTTCCTCAAGTTTCATTTAAGTAATCTCTACACCACATGTGGGGCTTGAACTCACAACCCCAAGAACAAGAGTTTTGTGCTCTTCTGAGCCAGTCAGGTGCCTCATTTTTTTTTAATGACCTTGCAGGTTTTATTTTTTAAGTTTATTTTTTTTAAGTAATCTCTATACCCAATGTGGGGCTCAAACTCACAACCCTGAGATCAAGAGTTGCATGTTCTTCTCAGCCAATCAGGCACCTTTGTATAAACTAAGTTCAGGGAGGAGGGGCACCTGGCTGGCTTAGTTGGGTGAATATGTGACTCTTGACCTTGGGGTTGTGAGTTCAAGAGTCCCATGTTGGATATAGAGCGTATTTAAAAATATAAAAATAAAACTATTCTTTAAAAAAAATTCCTGGAAGTCATGGGTTTAAATTATGTATTAAAAAAGAAGAAAGCTGGGGTGCCTGGGTTGCTCAGTTGGTTGAGCGTCCGACTTTGGCTCAGATCATGATCTCACTGTTCTTGAGTTCGAGCCCCACGTTAGGCTCTGTTCTGATAGCTCGGAGCCTGGAGCCTGCTTCAGATTATGTGTCTCCCTGTCTCTCTGCCCTCGCTCATACTCTGTCTCTCAAAAATAAACATACATTAAAAAAATAAAATAAAAATAAAAAAATAAAAAAGAAGAGAGTTAACTAAGTAAAATACCCTTACATCCATAATCATTTTGCAGTTTTTACAAGGTCCAATCTGGCTAAAGAGCTGGAGAATTAGAGCTTCTGTCACATCTCTGGAAAGGTTGCCGACATATCTGAAACACAAAGAAAAACAACTTACCATTTTAAATTTGCTTCTTTTGCATCGGTTTCTAAAGTTGCTTACTGAAAAAGAAATTTGGAGAATAGGTAGATCTCTGCTTTAAACTATTAGGAAGAGATTCTAAGTTTGTGAGAACTTCAAATTTTCTTTCAAAGCAGATGTATGACATGTTACTTGTAAATACATTGACACCACTAGTAGAGGAGAATCTTATGTATGTGTGTTTAGTCAAGGTTTCGCAAATTAAACCTGTTCTTTGTTTCTAAGTTTGTAGGCTTACCTTAGGAAGATACACTTTAAAAAATCTCAAATGAATTATTAGATGTGTAGAATATTTTATACAATTGATTTTGGGAAGCTTTGCAGTTAGTTCTACTTCTACAGTATTACTGAGAACATTAAAATTTCCTCAATTTTTAATTCACACAATTCCCCTTATACTGTCCAACCAATACTTTGGTTTACACAATATATTTTTGAAAAATCATGGGTAAATCACTTAGCACCTGTTGCACATGGTCACGAAGGGATGGGAAATCTTCCAATGAATATTACTAATCAGTGAAGTATAGAGGGAGGAGGATTCCAGGAGACTTTTAACAGATAATATGCCTTGGTGACTAACAAATGTAATTAATGTAAATGGTGTATTACAAGACCACATGACTGGGATAATCTTTAAAGGGTTTAAAGAAATTTTAAAAATGGGATTTTGAAATGAGATTACTTCTAGATATGTTAAGAGTTGGAGGTCTATCACTTCTGAAATCAGAAAGCGTCTCCCAACAACTGTAATTGCTCATTTTTCTCCCCAGAAAAATAAACATCCACACATGCCAGAAAGTATAGATTCAATTCCTTCCTTCCATTTACTCGTTCAATAGACATGTATTCAGTGCTTACCACAAAAGCATTGGAATAGGTTAAAATGGCAAAGGGAGAAGGACTGAGTCCTCAGAAACAATGAACAACATTTAAAGATCAGGTAATGATACTCAAAAATCAACAGCAACATCTATACCCAACAACAATTTTTCCAGTATCAGAGGCTATTACATCAGGTCCTTTTCCTGAACATCGGTAATTAAAGGGAAGGAATTAAGCATTCATCTTGCCCTGAGTAGAAACTCCAGTGTGGTATAATCTAATAGCTCTAGTTGATGAGGGTGAAACTCTCATTTACAGAAAAATGCTGTTCAATAAGTGTAGAGAGAATTAAATTAGTAAACAATGCGTAAGCCCTACTGAAATGATTAAGTCAGGCAAGAATCATTAATGGATGCAAAACCATTACATGAAAGGATGGTGTGAAAATGGGTATTTGCAGGGTCCCAAAGTTATAACACAGATTACTTAACATTGTAAAGGGAAAACTCTACCCTAAGAGAGAGCTTTGGCTGTTTCACCACTGAGGGCCAGTGATCAAAACTTTAAATCATTTTATGGATGGACGAGAAATTGTGTTGTGTTGTACAATATAAATTACACAGTATCACCTATGAAGTATTCAAATAAACTAACTTGAATCTAGTCAAGGTTAAATTCAGACCTAAGTTTATAGAACATTGGACATATAAAACAATTATACAAATTCAGATATGAAGTATTATATAAGACAGCTTGTTTGATCTATTTATTATTTGAGAGAGAGAGGGAAAGAGAGAGACCACACGCATATGAGCATGGGGGAGAGGCAAAGGGAGAGAGAGAGAGAAATCTTAAGCAGGATCCATGCTCAGTGCTGAGCCCAATGCAGGGCTCTCGATCCCATGACCCCAGGATCATGACCTGTGCGGACATGAGACCTGAGTGGAAATCAAGAGTCGGACACTTAAACTCACTGAGTCCCCCGGTGCCCGTTTGATCTCTTTTAAAAAAAAAGTTGTCCTGGGGTGCCCACTTGGCTCAGTTGGTTAAGCATCTGACTTTGGTTCAGGTCAAGATCTCATGGCTTGTGCCCTAACGCCACACAGCCTGCTTCAGACCCTGTCTCTCTCTCTTTCCCTCCCCAACTCGTGCACACGTGCGTCCTCTCTCAAAAAATAAACAATGATAATAATTTAAAAATTGTCCTAGGGGTGCATGGGTGGCTCAGTTAAGTGTCTGACTCTTAAAAAATATATAAATAAATAGTCCTAAAAATATTAAAAAGAGTGGGCTGTTCTTGATGAAAAGAAACTTGAGGGGCACCTGGATGGCTCAGTCAGTTGAGTGTCGGGACTCTTGATTTCAGTTCAGGTCATAATCTCAGGGTCATGGAATCAAACCCATGTCAGGCTCCACACTAAGCATGGAGCCTACTTAAGATTCTCTCTCTCCTTCCTCTGCCCCTCTCCCTGATGAATATGCTGGCTCTCTCTCTCTCAAATAAATAAAATGAAAACAAAAATTTTTTTTGAAAGACACGGACAACCAAATACAGTGACTAATCCTTGACTGTAACCTAGATTTGGGGAGGAGGGTTAGCTTTTTCTTGCAGAATTCTAATCAATAAATGTAGAAGGAATGAGGGAAATCACCACTAAACCACTACAGTAATAACTGCTATTGGCAAGATCCACCCATGGATCTTTTACTTGATGAAAATTTTAAGTAGAAATAGAATATGTGTAGAGCCTCAAAGTATCTCCTCTGAAATATTTAATGATTGGTTCTAACCAATGAATCGGTTCTCTTAATGTATATCCACATCTCCCTCTATGAAGTGAAGCTTAATTTCACTCTTCTTGAGTGTAGGCTAGTCTTAGTGACTCAATTCTAATGAATAGTGTTTAAAAAAAAAAAAGTAGTCACTGTATAGTGGGAGAAACCCTCTCAAGAATGCCACAGTCATGAAAGACATCTCCTCCTCACATATTAAAGGAGGGTGAAGAGATGAGACGACTATATGCAATGTAGTATCCTGGATTGGATCCTGGAATAGAAAAAGGACATTAGTAGAAAAACTGAGGAAACTGGAATAAACCTTGTAGTTAATAACAGTATTGTACCAACGCCAATTTCTTAGTTTTGATAACTATACCATAGTTTTGTAAGATTTCTACATTAAAGGAGGCCGGGTGAAGGTTATGTGAGAACTCTGTACCATCTTTTCAACTCTTCTATGCCTATTTTCACCTGACTCATAGCTATAAGAAAATCTTAGGATTGCATATGTCTAAATGAAAAAAAAAATGGCTCTTCCGAAAATTTAATTCTACCATCTACTCTCCTAAAGCTAGATAATCTAGTGACAAGTGGGCAGTATTTAGGGAACCAAAATGCTATCATCTACTCTTCCCAAAATTGTCCAATTTTCTGAGATATATTCTGAGTGATATTACCTACTTTGAAGATACGTAATTTTTTTAAAAAGTTACTTTAAAAAGCACTGGGATTTGTATTGCTTTACAATTGTTTATTTAATGCGGACTGCTGCTTACTGTAAGCTCCAGGAGCCTCTTACATATAAATTTTACATACACCTGTTTAGAGAAATGCTTTTTAGGAGAAGTTACACAAACAACTTGCTCTCAATCTTCAACACCATTAAAATAAACTGCAAGTAACATATATAACATTTTCATATCAAACAAATCAAACAGCAAAATATTTTTCTTCCTCATGCAAATAAAAATAACCCATATTAGTTTTGCTTAACAATAAGTTAAAATAATACCTACCTACTTCAAATTTTTAGTAGCTTAATGTTTCCAAATCTATTTGCTAAATAAATATTAATCTGAAACAGAAAGCCCAAATTTAAAATCTGCAGACCCTTTTTATACTCATGATACTTTCAATGGAAAAATAAACAAGTTTCTTATAGTTTGTAGAACACGCCATACTTTACAAAATTCATTCTCATTTAGTTTCTTTAGCTGTTCCATACTTTGTCACATACTACTCTGTTACTGAAGCCAAGAGGATTTCCAATTAACAGCACAGATTTAAGTTACATGTGTAGTTGGTTACTTATTTTTTGGGGAGCGCTGCCAAACATCTTGCTTCCTAGTTTTAGAGAAATCCTCATTCTATGGCAGAGGCTCACTTCTCTATAGAAGCCGGAAAGTCTTGATACGGTTTTGTAGTCTCCCCTGCATGTGATCTAGGCGAGGTTGATTAGAGTAACTAGTCCTGAGAACAGAAGACAAAGATAGACAAACAGAAGACAAAGAAGCAGAGACTGAAGAAAATCCATTTTGGTGGCAAACAGCAGTGGAGTCCCATGTCCAGTGAAAGTGGAGGCTGTGGTATCTGGTTCTCAGTGGATGTGATAGTAGCATCCTGAGAGTTTGTGGCCTGACAGCAGTCTCTCTTTCCTGAACATTTTCTAAGTCAGGTTCCATAACCTTCCTGCAAATGTGGGAGTATCCAATAGCTTGTTTTTATAAATTCTTTTACTGCTTAAATTTTTTGCTCCTTGCATTAAAAAAAATCCCAACTGATACAAAAATTGATACCGGAGCAGCAGTAAGCCAAGGTTCTCTGTCATGTCTATTAGACCACTAAACAAAAATGTAATTTTCTTACATTTATATAAGTTTTTATTTTTCAAATGCTTTTTTTTAAACATTAAACTATCCCTTTTTAGCTGTTCCATGGATTTCTCGTTAACAGCGTAGACTGAAGTATCCCATGTTGATATTTATTATACCAACATTGAGATTATGTGCCAATCCTGTGTAGAGCTGTTATGGCAAACAGACTTCCATGGACTAAAAAATGTCTTCCTGGGGCAACTGGATAGATATGAATAGGAACTGTATATATTAGCTAACAATAGTGTACCAAAATAGTTTCTTTAATATGAAAATTGTATTGTGGCTATGTAAGACAATGCCCTTGTTCTTAGGAAATACATGGCAAAGCATTTAGGCCTGAAATGTCAGGTCTTTTCAAATGGTTCATCCAAAAAATATACTTGGATAAGGCAAATTTGGCTATTAGCAACTGGTAAATCCACAAAAAAGGTACCTACGTCCTCAACGTAGTATTTTTTTTTTTTTTTTACTTTTCTGTGGGTTTTAAGTTTTTCAAAATGAAAAACTGCTCGAGAAGAATCAATGGAAAAAGTCATCAATGCTACCAATTAACACTAAACAGTTCTGCCAGGGATAGGATTTCACACCAATTTAATTAATATACATTTTTGAAGCTGATAAAGTTCAAATAGTTACAAAACTGGAATCCAAAATGTTTAAAATACTCATTTTTATTAGTATAGCTCTAGAAAATTTAACCTACAGTAAAAATTTACAAAGCAGAATGCTGTATTGGGTTTGACATGCAAACACTGTATCGAAGTGCAGAATTTGCTAGGATGCTTCTGTAAATGAGTTAAAAACATGAATAAGTTTTTATCTAATAGCAAATTCCTTAAGAGTAGAGATTCTCATTTTTATTCATAGTATATATCTAGTGTTGACAGCCCTACCTGGAACATTTTAAGTACTCTGTAAATATCTGTCAAAGAGATAACTGTATACTCTCAGAATTACTATCGAACATTTCCAATTTGCTAGATAATTATCCCATTTTGCCTGAGTTACGCTGATTCAGAAGGAAATGTGTGTGTCTTTTACTAATTATGAAATCACGTAGAACAGCAAACGCTTGTACATATACATCAGCTTCATAACCTATTACTTAACAATTGTCACTTTTCTGATACCTGGACCTCTTAGTAGCTGGCACTTCCTTCACTTGGGAGTTCAGACCATATACCTAAACCAGCCTGAATAAATGTATCTAAAGCTGTGCCTCAAGACATCCTAAGACCCCATGCTCTCAAGACTGTTCTCATTTTTACATTTTGCAACAAACTAACATTTTTTAAGATTTTAAAGTAATCTCTACACCCCAGTGGGGCTGGAATTTACAACCCAGAGATCAAGAGTCCACATGCTCTACCAACTGAGCCAACCAGGTGTGTCACAAACTAACATTTTTAATTAACTTTTTAAAAGTTCATTTGTTTTGGGAGAGAGGGAGAGAATCCCAAGCAGGTTCCACACTCTCAGTGCAGAGCCCACATGGGGCTCAATCCCACGAACTGTTGAGATCGTGACCTGGGCCAAAATCAAGACGACGCTTAACTGAACCACCCAGCTGCCCCCAAACTTTTTAGATGACTGATATTACACATTTGTAAACAAACCTACTAATTTTTGACTTCATTCTCACACCCCACTTCCAGTCTCTTGGTAATTCCTGTTGCTCTACTTTCAAAATATACCCCAAATCAAACCACTTCTCACAATGTCTCCTAGGTACTGCTGACAAGAAACTGAACACTGGCAATCTCTAAATTAACAATGATGAACGCTCATCTGCGGCAAATGAAGGTATTTCCTCTGAGCCACTTAGGTACACAGATGACACTGAGATTTAGACTACCTTTTCCTCAAGAATGAAAATCTTGATTCATTGCTTGGAATTATACCAGCTTTTAAAACAAATGTAGTGATCACTTACCACAGACTAGATACTGTGCTAAGAACATATTAAAAAGACCCTGACTTGCAGGATCATTAAAACAAACATTTTATATAAAAAGTAAAAACACTGCTGGGAAAACTTGTGCGTTTAACTAACTTACTCATGTTTAATCAAGACTGGTCTTACCGGAAGAATGGGGAGTTTTGGTTGAGGAGGTAGAAACCAGGGAGATAACAGGCAATGTTAGAGCATGGACTACTTTAGGGAAAAGATTCTTGGATGGAGTGTTCTAGTAAATAATACAAAGCACACTTAGCAGTAAGAGTTAAAGAGTTGAGGACAGTAGAGTTGCAGGATGATGAACAAAAAGGTATATGACCCTGGGTGAGTTACTTAAATTTTAAGCTTAGCTCTTCCTCAGCTGCAAAAATGGACTTTTTACTGCAGTTCTGATGAAGATTAAACAAGCATATAAAGCATTTAACAAAGAACCTAGCAATCATATGCATTCAGTAAGTATTTGAATAAAATTTCCTTCATTATTTCTCCTGCAATGGTTGGTCCCCTGTCCCCATACTAGTACAATTTAACTACCTGCTTTTGTAGACTGGCCTGAGAAAGCTGAAGTTGTCTTCATTATTTGATATTCCCAAATCAACGTAATAAAAAGGTTAAGTTCCCAGATATTTCTGGCAGTTTCTGAAATTAAAAATTTCAAAATAATGTAAGAATCTTAAATTTAAAGACATTATAAAAGATGAGCAGTGCTTAATCCAATATGCTGCTGGCTATCATACTTCTAGCAAAGAGGCAGGAGGAAAAAACGGTTTCCATAAAGCCTATGAGGCTAATAGTTTTTTAAGGAATATTAATCTACAATCTTTCAAAAAACAAGGGACACCCTTGCTTTTTGCAATAATTCTTGCATCATATTAAGAAGATATTCAAAGTAACAGATTACCAGATAAACTAGCAAAAAGTGTACTGATCTCTTAAGAAAACGAGTGTAACTATAGTTCTCAGAGATTAAAAACGGAAACACTTTTGGTGGCGAAAAAATAATCGATCAATTTTCGTCACAACTGTAACATCTACAAAGTTTCAGAAAGAAACCTGAAATTGTATTTTTAACGCATGGAGTTCTCAAATCGCCAGTATTCTAAAAATAAAAACAAAAAGCCAGGTCAAAAATTCATCAGGCCTTTTCTTCTTTTCGGGAAAAGCAACAAAGGCAAAATCACCTCTTCAGAGAATACTTTGAAAAACAAAGGAGAACGCTGTGGGGGAAGCAACGTGACAAAGAAAATATCCCCAGCTGAGATCATTTAACACTAACAAATCTCAGAGGTGACTAAATCTGTTAAGGTATTTATCAACTGTTGCTTCAAAAAATCTGCCCGCTTGTTCAGCCAACATGTCAATCACAAAGTAGCAAGCGATGATAAAAATGCATTAAATCCATTTCCCCTCAGTCGAGAGCTATATACACCTCCGGGTGAGATTTCCATTTCAAAAAAAGCAGTTTCCAAATCCTTACGGTGTTGGGTTTTCGGCTTTATGGTCGGGGGAGGGGCACTACAAAAGGAAAGCCAAAGAGAGGTTAAAGAAAACTATTTGGCTTTTTTCCAACTGGCAACTGCAACAATAAAGTTTATCTCACTAAAAATTGAGCACAAGTAGCCTCAAGAGAAAAGCGATCAACAAGAAGCAAATGAAAAGAAGAGGAGAGTTTCTGGAGGAAATCAAAGTGAAATGAAAGAGAGACGGCTATAGAGATCAAAAGAGGTTAATGAAGAAGGTGGGGGGAGCGGGAAAAACAGAGAAGGAAAGCATGGGACAAAGAGAAAGGTTCACGGAGTTCTGAAAAAAGGTTTGAATGAAAAAGTCTTTTCTCCAGGCCTACGACCACAGACGGCCCGTGGCGGGGCCAAAGGCCACGCTATGGTGTAGCTCAGGCGATGCGATTAATTCAGAGGGGCTCACCCTCTCCCTCCACCTTGTCCTTTCACAGCCCGGGGCTGGGTCTCTAACCATCCAGGTGTGCGCTACGGAGAAGAGCCGTGATATCTGGGAGTCCACAGAGAACAATAGGCTGGGGAGCGCGCCGAGCCGAGGCCTCCCTCCGGGACGACCACCATCCCGCCCCCCTCATCGCTGCCCCAGACTCACAGAGTCTTGGGCATCTCGTCCTCCATGGCTGCTGCTGTCGCGGCGGCGCCTCCGGGTCCAGCTCCCTACCCTTTACTACCTCCCAAATCTTTTGAGCGGCTATGGCTGCGGAATAGCGGGGTTTCTCGGCTGACCGGAGGCTACTCCGTCTACTCCTTCCGCGGCAATTACACTAAACCCCCTGGCGCAACGCGAACAATGAAGCCCCGATACAAGATGGCGGCGAGCCGGGAGTTTAGGAGCAGCCAGCGAAGTGACCCGGGCCGCGCAGGCGCAGAATAATCTTGCACTTTCAACCTCCCTCAATCCATAGGTTCACTTGTTGCGCAGCCGCTCTTCTAGCCGACACTAGGGATGTTTCAGACTGCGCAGGCGTAAGGATTAACTATTTCGGGACTTGTGTAGTTTTTTGTCATACGGTTCCAAATTTGAATGTTTCAACAGTGAGTTATAATAAAGAGAAATCTTCTTGGAAATTAAAAATTCTAAGTGTTTCCCGAGGAAGAAAAGAGTGACAGTGTTCAAATCATCTCATAGCAAAAGCTGTGTGCGCCGCCCGGGAATCGAACCCGGGTCGCAAGAATGGGAATCTTGCATGATACCACTACACCAGCGGCGCTGGTGACCGTCTACCTTGCTGAAGTATTTTAGAACTTTCTACAAGCAAGCATTTGTTCCTACATGAGGATGTTTATTCATTCAAAAATAATAAGGGTCTACAGTCTGCTATTTTTCATCGTTATAAAAAAGGATATTGTCTTCTCTCATCCCAATACAGTTGAGTGGGATTCCTATTTCCATTAAATTATTGTTCATTAAATGCGCATTAGAAATAATTTGTCTTGATGTTAACCAAATTTTTGAGAACCAGGAAAATATTTTCAGATATTTTCATTTCCTTGGTATATTCAATGCACTTTGGAAAATACTTAAGAAAGACTTAATGCAAATCGGTCAAATAATCCTAGAACCAAATGAATCTGAAGATATATAAATTTTAGTCCTCCTCGAAGGAGGCGGAAAAATTAGGACTCTGAGATGTGGTTCAGTGTAGTCATTAAACATTTCGTGTTGCATTTTATAAATTATGTGAAATATTTTTATATTTGTTTATTTTTGTGAAATATTTTTAAACATAGGAGAATGTACACATCCAAAAATGTGGTATCCTCTTTAGAATAGTTTCTTTAGGCTACACCCTAAGGTTTACATTTTTGGAATTGTCTTTCGAATCCGTGGCACATTCTTCATTTTACACAAAGATATTAAATATTAGTCTTTTGAAGATGAATAAGACAAGAGTTAATAGTGGGTAGTATTTTTAAAATAGCTTTTTGTGATATAATTCACCCATTTGAAGTATACGGTTCAGTGGTTTTAGTTTATTCACAAAGATGTGCAACCATTACTATAATCAATTTTAGAACACTTTCATTACTCCAAAAACAAAATTCTTATAAATTAGCTATCACTCTCTATCCCCCACCCCATCCAACTTCCTACTCACTAATCTATTGCTACAGATTTGCCTATCCTGGGAATATCATATAAATGGAATCATACAACATGTGGTTCTTCGTGACTGGCTTCTTTCACAATGCTTTTTACGGTTCATACAAGTTGTAGCGTGTATCAATACTTCATTTGTTTTTTGGCCAAATAATATGCCATTGTATGGATATAGCACAAGTATCTTTTAAACTTTAAAACCTTTATGAAAAATTTATTATGTTGTTTTGTAAGTTTTAAATTATTATATATTATGTGTTATATGAGTATATATTTGTATATGTCATATAAATATATATTTGTTAATTTATATATTATATAAATATAAATTTATATATAAAATACATATAATAGGTTACTCCTGCTTTTGTTTTGTCTTGTTTTTCTACTACAATGTTGCAGTAAGCATCCTAGTACCTGTATCCTTATAACTGATTCTTTTATTTCTTTAGAATAGTTTCCCAAATGTGGGATTTTTGAATTAGATGGTATATTTATATATACATATATTATACATATAATATAATATAATATATATACGTATAATATATATCATACATATATATACGTATAACATATATACATATATTACACATATAATATATATATACACATATATATATTTATAAAACAGATAACTGTGTTTAACAGGTTTTAGTTATTGACACCCCCATCAACAATGTTTAAAAGTCAGTTCCGGAGAGCTCATCCATTCCACTCTGTTTTCTCTTTCATTGAGGTATTAGTCTTATTAATTTTTGCTAATATGATAGATGAAAAATTGTACATGTTGGTTTTAATTTGCATTTTTAAACTACTACTGAAGTTGAGTATCTCTTTACATGTATTTCATTTTTTGAAGAACTTTATTAAAAAAAATTGGGGGGGTGCCTGGGTGGCTCCAGTTATCATCTCACGGTTTGTGGGTTTGAACCCTGTGTGGAGCTCTGTGCTGACAGCTCAGAGCCTGGAGCCTGCTTCGGATTCTCTCTGTCTCTCTGCCCCTTCCCTGCTCATGCTCTGGTCTCTCTCTCTCTCTCAAATATAAATGGACATTTAAAAAAAAATTGAGAGGAAGATAGAGATTTCCCACTGACTCCACACCTCCACATTTGCATACGTGTGTTTTGTTTTTTTTTTTAATCATTGGCACTTGCTTTGTCTTTTGTGAAATGCCTATTTATATAGGCTGTATTTATATTGAGTTGTTTACCTCTTACCAATTTGTAGAGCTCTTTTTGTTTGCTCTTGACAATCTTGACTGTCATATTAGTGACAGCTATTTTTCTCATGTATTATTTTTTTTAACTTTTAAAATTCTATCTTTTGCCATCTGACAAATATGTTGATCTTTTCTTATATTGCTTCTGAATTTCCTGTCTTCCCTAACAGATAGTAAATATTATTTAGGTTATGTAGAATAAGAAAAAAGTTAGATGTGAGGAAGGAAGAAGGTATGAAAATGAATTTTTTCAAGGTATTTTCAAAAAAGTTAAAAAAACATGGAGCAGTGGCAGAATTATAGATTTAAGTGTTGTCAAAAAATAAGCAAAGCCAGCACTAAAGTTTTACCTTTAATCAGTAATATACTATTGCAATAGGGAAGAGTCCATAGTAAACTGAACTCAACTTTGATTTGTACAGATGTAACCTGGCATTTTGAAGGGAGAATAGGGATGGGGATGAGCAGGGGCACAGTAGAGTCCAGGAAGTGAAAAATTACAAAAGTTGAGAGAAAGGGTGGTAACTTTCTCAGTTAGGCCCCTACCCTCCCAAGAGGCTATGAGACAGGGGCTCTATCTTCATGTGTTGGCTGGAACAAGCAGTAAAGTCTTTTGTCAGCCTTGAGTTTTCTCAGGCAGACAGTTTAAAGGTAGCTAGGGTCGTCCTAAGGACATAGCTTTGAACTGTTAGAAAATGTTAGTGTTTTGTTCGAGTCTTAATAAGCCAAGGTTGAGGCCTGTCTAGTTGAGAAGATTGCTCAGAGGAGCTTGGCTGGAGTTTGGTCAAGGAGAAAACCTTAGTCAGTGTTTAGCCTACTAGGGCGACAGCTTTCTTGAACAGTACTCTGTTGAATGAATGTTTGTTATATCACCTTATTATTACTCTTCGTATATGTGGTAACAGTTTTCCTCCATGGCCTTTTAAAAAATATTTTGGGGTTTCAGTGGCAGTGTTATTTTGAAAGAGTAAGAGTGCAGAATGAGAAAGCCTTTGACCCACCTTCCACTTTGCAAGTCCTTTACACCGTCTCTTCACTGAGAGTTCTTTCAGTCAACTCTTTCCCAAGGTTTCATCAGCAGCAGTGAAAGTTTCCAAATATGACACCCATATCAAGGTCACTAACATGGTCAATTCTAATGAACACATATTCATTGAAGGCCTAGTAGGCTTAACACACTAAGGTGTTGTGGGAATAATGTAGTTTGGAAAAAGGAAATTAAAAGACACACAGAGTGTAGTGCTTTCTTTGTAACTTCTAGATGTAGTGAAAAATGAGGTTTAATCTTCATATTTTTATGTTCTTAACTAGAAGTGTTTATTTCTTGTATAATTTGCATCTTGTTCTATTAACACCTTTGCTGTCCTCTTCTTCTTCTGCTTTACTTGCCTCCTTGCTGTTCCTCAAACATGCCAGGTGTTTTCCTTACCTAGAAAGCTCTTTCCCCATATACTTGCCTGATCTACTCCATCACTTCCTGCAACATTTTGCTCAAATGCTATCCTGCTCAATGAGGCCTACCAGGACCATCCTAAAATTGCAACCCATTCCTCATTCCTCTTACCCCACTCTATATAATGTATAATTTACTTATTCTAATGATCATATCTCCCTCCAGTAGAATGCCAGCTTCATTAAAATAAAACTTTTTAAAAAATCTGTTTTGTTTACTGATTTTTCTCAAGCACCTAGAACATCGCTTGCCACTCGGAACTCAAAAAAATTTGTCCAATGAATGAATGCTCTTTGCATTGGATTTTACACTCCCTATTTCCAAGTTCAATCTTTCTTTCTATTCAACTTATTTTCCTTCCATCCATACTATTCTACATATTCATATACTGGGTTTTTGTTTTGTTTTCTTTTTTGGAGGGGAGGTGAAGAGTGGAGATGGTGTAATTTTAATTACAGAAAGGGATCTTATAAACCCATCACTCAGTCACTAGTTTTTCTCACCTATTTAAATTTTTTTAAATGTTTATTTTTGAGAGAGAGAGAGAGAGAGAGACACACACACACAGTGTGAGCAGGGGAGGTGCAGAGAGAGAGAGGGAGACACAGAATCTGAAGCAGGCTTCAGGCTCCTTGCTGTCAGCACAGACCGGCTCCAACCCACAAACTGAACCCGGAGATCATAAGCTGAGCCAAAGTCCAGCTCTTAACAGACTGAGCCACCCAGGCACCCGGATCCTACATTCTTTTTAATACTTGCATAATGTTGCATCGTGTGATATGGGCACACATGTCTGTCACTACTTTTCACCTTGGAAGACCCCATCCCTGGTCTCCCTCATTTTCCCTTTCACCTACCACTATTTAACCATTCATTTTATGCTTATGCCCAACAGTCCCGAAACACAGTGACCACTCAGTAAGCATTTGTTGCTCCACAGTTCTGTTCTTGACAGAGATTTGCTTTGTGCATTCTTTGACAGGGAGAGGTTCAAGGGACAGAAGAGGGCGGTAGTGAAGAAGTAAGGTGCTTCACCTGAATAGATGGGGAGTAAGGCGGCGAACTTGGGTGAGCCTCCGCCCCTGGTGCCTTTGTTATGTCCCTGAAGCAGGGTGCGAGGCCTGCCTGGGCACCGGGCTGACCACGCTTGGGAGCTCCTGGAGCGACGCGCAGAACTGGGATGCTGGAGCCCGCGCCAAACTGGGATGCTGGAGCCCGCGCCGGCAGGAAGCGGACCTGGGCGGGGCTCGGAGGGGCAAGGCCGGCCGGGGGCGGGGCGTGCAGAGCGCGCAGACTCGCAGCAACTGGCCGACGGTGGGACGCTCGGAGCTGACTGCTGCGCTCCGGTGGCCATGGGGCGCACGGCTGGGCAGCTCGGCTCGTCGCTTCTGGGGCTGTGGCTGCTGATGGGCAGCTGGGGGTGCCCTGGGAGCGCCGAGCTGCGGGCCCCGCCGGAGAAGATCGGTAGGTGAGGGGTGGGGCGGCGCGGGAGGGTTGCTGGAGCGCGCCCGGCGCCGGGCGGCCGCTGCGCAGTGCACCAGGCCCGTCGGCTGCGAAGCCCGCCAGGCCACGCGCTCCGAATCCTTCTCGGAGGTCATAGTCTTCTCGGCTCGCCACTGTCGATGCCCCAGGGACCGCGTCTTCCCGGGCGTGTCGATGTGCCCACTTGGGGAACGGGCCATGGAGGGGGCCTTGGGGTGGGCGGAGGGCAGCCAGGCGTCCCTGCAGCCCCTTGTTCTGGAGGCCTGGGGGCTGGGGAGGGGGAGGCCCCTCTCCTCATTCCCTTGCTTCACCTTTGGGAGGCCAGTCTTCTGGTTTGTTCTGGAACTACGAGCCACCTCGCTGTGCAGATGACAGGCGCACGCGGCCGTAGCACACCGAGCAGTGCCAACAAGCTGACCCTGTTTGCTTCCCTTGATAGGCTGAACTGGAACCCCATTTCCATCACCTGCTTTGCCGAGGTGGGCCTGCTCCTAGAGGCCCTAGCTTGCACAATTTCCCTATCTAGGACTACTACACAGCGGCAATAATCCACTCTAAAGTTTCATTCATGGTTTTTGCTGCGTTTGTTTTGCTTTTTTTATTCCCGGTAAAGCTTTGTTTTGTGGGAACATTAACCTATCTATATTAATGAGACAGAACAAATCTTAGTAAAAATGGCGGCCACTTTATTGGAAATACGTGCTGGAAAGGCCCACCTCCTCTGTTCCCATGCGCTGGACACAAAGAAGGGTGTGCAGATCCAGTGGTGCCTTGACAAAGAACTGTGAGAACCCTTGGGGATCTGGCAAAAAAAAAAAAAAAAAAAAAATTCTAATGTCCATTTGCACGTGAATGTAATACCACTTTTGTCGGGGCGAGGGGGTGGGCAGCGTCTGCCTAGATTCACAGAGTTTTAGCTTCACAGCAACTGTGACTTGCCTCCTGTGCCCAGCTTCCCTAAATTGGTGATTATAGCCTTAAGTAACATCTGTTATTCAAAAACAAAACCCACATAGCTGGGTGAGAGGGAAAGAAACTGTTCCTTTTTTTTCCCCACCCATAGCAATTATTGGAGCTGGAATTGGTGGCACTTCAGCAGCCTATTATCTGCGGCAGAAATTTGGGAAAGATGTGAAGATTGACCTGTTTGAAAGAGGAGAGGTGGGAGGCCGCCTGGCCACCATGACTGTGCGAGGGCAAGAATACGAGGCAGGAGGTTCTGTCATCCATCCTTTAAATCTGCACATGAAGCGTTTTGTCAAGGACCTGGGTATGTCATTTGGTCTTAAGAGCTAAGTGGATTTCTGTGTGACCATCCATGGATATTTTTATCAGATAGGGATCTGAAGTTTTTCTGCTTAGTTAATTGTTTTTTACAGAGAAGTTGGCAAAACTATTTTCCTCACTTTGCTGCTAGCAATTAGTACAAGTACAAGTTTAGTTAGGAGCCACTTTCCCCGTAATGGGACACTAGTTATCTGTATCTTCAGTTATCTGGAATTACAGCCATTGGGCGGGGGCGGGGGTTGGGGGTAGGGTGGGGTGGGGATGGTTGCTGTTCTCAGTTCTTAAACCTCTGGGTTCAAGCTGAAGAATCAAAGAATGGTTTGAGTCCGTAGAAACCTTGTGTACTCATTTTACAGCTGGGGAAATGAGGCCCAAAGTTTGAAATGTCTGGCTTAAAGTCACTCACACAGGCATGGGTGCAGACGTGTGCCTAGAACCTGGAACATATGACTACTTCCCTGCCACCAGAGGAGCTAGACAGGTTGTGAGGAAAGGCTAGCAGGCCTCTGCAGGCCCTTTGCTCAGGGAATATTGTGTAATTTATACCTCCTTTTAGTTATTTGAAATACCCAATTATGCAAAATAGGATTTGCACAGGAATGGGGATGCCTCCTTTCCCTTTGCTGCCTTCCACATCTCCTATGGTCTCTTTCCTTCCTGAGGACAAATGTATGCCAGGAGCAACTAATGCTGGTCATACTCCTGTCTAACATTTGTTTGGAAGTTGAATTCAGTTGGTATTCTGGCATTTTCCTTTCACTTTTTAGTCTTTTGCAACTAAAAATAGCCAGTCTAATTTTGACATATCTGCATGAGCATCTGACCCATCTAAATAGATATCTGCTTTTGGACAGTATAATGAATGAGCAGTGTATTACATGCTGTTCTAAAGATAGAGCTCCTTTAATATGTTTTCTGAGAACTGGGGGAAACCTGGAATTCACTGACTTCAGAGTATCCCTGATAGCTTCAGATTACCTTCTTTCTTTTGGTCAACACAGAAACCACTGACTTAGCCAACCCTTTCTGTTTTTGCAGGTCTGTCTACTGTTCAGGGCTTTGGTGGCCTAATGGGGGTGTATAATGGAGAGACTCTGGTGTTTGAGGAGAGCAGCTGGTTCATAATTAACATGATTAAACTAATTTGGCACTATGGATTTCAGTCCCTCCGAATGCACATGTGGGTAGAGGATATATTGGACAAGTTTATGAGGTAATTTTTTCCCCTTCCATTTAACCTAAGACCTTTTAGTTAGATGGTCTTTAGAAATTCTAATTTCTTGAAACAGTTCTCTACCTAATTTTAAGGTCTGTTTGTAAGATTGTTAGACAAATGGTTTATATAAAGTATGCAGACTGTTTATCCACTTGAAAATTAAGAGAGTAATTTTTGCTTCTGACTGTATTTTGCAAATACTTATTTAGTTCTGCCACACACTCTTAAATCCTCTACAAATGTTAATGCTTTGAATTCTTATGACACCTCTCTCAGGTATAGTTATTAGCTTCTTACAGATATGGAAGGTGGAGGCACAGAGGTTTCAAGTGTGCAAGTACACTCACCTAGTGAGTGGTGGAACTGGAGTTCCTACCCAGGCATTCTGGCTCCAGAGTTCTCACACTTAATCTCTGCACTGTGCTGACATTGTATGGATGAATGAGGTAATGTGTGAAAGAGCTGGTAGAAAGGACCACAAAACTTAAATGAACTTTAATTGTGACATGATGTTTCAGTGAGCCAGTAGCCTGAGGCAGAGTATCAGCTGTGTGCCCCAAGAATTTAAAAATTCCAGCACTGTTTCAGGTAGTGAGAATACAGGTGGCACTCCCCACCCCCCCCCCTTTTAAAAATATTTTTATTTATATTTGAGAGAGAGAGACGGCACAAATAGGGGAGGGGCAGAGAGAGAGGGAGACACAGAATCTGAAGCAGGCTCCAGGCTCTGAGCTGTCAGCACAGAACCCGATGCGGGGCTCGAACTCCTGAACCATGAGATCATGACCTGAGCCGAAGTCGGACGCTTAACCCACTGAGCCACGCAGGTGCCCCTCCACTTTTTCTTAAGTGTTTCTGTATTTTCAAACTTTTCTGTGTATATTGTTTTGGTAATTAGGAAAAATAAAATAACTGGTCTAACTTTGAAAGATGCAGCCTTCTTTTCTTTTCTTTTTTTTTTTTTTTTTACTTTTCCCAAGGCCATTGGCCTGTGCTAATTTTTACGCTTGTTGACAATTTTAGATGCTGGAGAAATTCAGCTTGTAAGTGCTAAGGATATTTCATTACTATGAATGTTTCAATGTAGTAAAATTGTTAAAAAAGGTAAAATTACATGTCATATGATTAAGTACTGACACGGACAGATTTAAGGGTTGAGTAGGATAAACACACTCTAGCTTTTTAACTTAGGGTAGTTGGGGATTTCTTTCTTCCTTTAGTGTTTATTTTTGAGACAGAACATGAATGGGGGAGGGGCAGAGAGAGAGGGAGATACGGAATCTGAAGCAGCTCCAGGCTCTGAGCTGTCAGCACAGAGCCCCACGCAGGGCTCAAACTCACAGACTGCGAGATCATGACCTGAGCCGAAGTCGGAAGCTCAACCGACTGAGCCACCCAGGCACCCTGGGGATTTCTCTTTCTAAACATCACTGTTGGGATGATTCCTTGAACACCTTTCCAGTGGGCACATTAAGGTCAGCTACAGTGCAGATTATTTTAAAGTAGTAATCTTTCATTCATTCACCAAATATTGACTGCCTAATTATGTGCCAGGCACTATTCTGGATCCTGTGGATGTAGAACCTAGAACACATCCCTGTCCTCAAAGAATATACGTTCTAGTAGAGAGACAAGCAATAAACCAGTAACTAAGAAAATATATAGGACTTGGGTGGAAATAGCCAGTAACTTTGTAGAGAAGGTAGGTGGCATGTTGCTGCATGCTCTACAGGAAAATCAAGTTCAGATGGCACCAGATGCAGACCTGCCTATATCTGTTAGTTTTCTTACCAGTGGCTTGCTTGGCATGTAGAGAATTGCCCTGGGAGAAATTAAGAAATCACTTTTAAAGTGAATTCTGGATATTATAGTACTGTGAAAAAGACCCAGTGATGGGATACATAGATTATACTTTTTTGTTGTTGTTTAAATAAACTCTACACCCAGTGTGGGGCCCTAACTCCTGACCCCAGAGATCAAGTCACATCATCTATGGACTGAGCCAGCCAGGCACCCCTACTATTTTCAAATTTAGAAAACAATTACCAAACTTCCTTGAATTACTGCCTCTCTGGTCTTTAGTATTTGCTTACACATCAAATATATAGCACTGATCCTTATGTTGTTCAAAGGGCCATGCATCCTACATTTGTTTCTTCCAATAAATCAAGAACATGTTTACTTTTTGAGAGAGGGAGAGCACAGAGCCCAACGTGGGGCTCAATCTCAGACACTGGGAGATCGTGACCTGAGGGGAAATCAAGAGTCAGATGCATAACTGACTGAGCTACCCAGGTGCCCCTTAACATTTCTTGATCTGAGACTGATCCTTTCACTTACTCCTAACAAATATTTTGAATGTTTTACTCTTTTCTCTCTCTCCTTTCCCAAATCCAGTCTGTCTTTAATCCTATCAGTTTTTAAATTTTATTAATTTTTTTTAATGTTTATTTTTTGAGAGAGAGTGAGCAGGTGGGGTAGGGGCATAAGAGAGGGGGACAGAGGATCCAAAGTGGGCTCTGATGACAGCAGCGAGCCCAATGTGGGGCTCGAACCCGTGAACTACAAGATCATGACCTGAGCTGAAGTCAAGACACTCAACTGACTGAGCCACCCAGGTCCCCTAATCCTATCAGTTTTTAAAATGTATGTAGAATTCCACCACTTCTCACTAACATCACTGCTACACTTTGATGCAAGGCACTATTAACTCTTGTTTGTATCGATGGAGTAGCCCCCTGTGGTAGGCTGAATAATGCCTCCCTGCCCCTGCAAGATGTCTATACCCTAATCCCTGGAATCTGTGAACGTGTTACCTTTCATGATAAAAGGGACTTTGCAGAAATGATTTCGTTGGGGATCTTGAAATGGGGAGATCATTCTCACTTATTTAAGTGGGCCTAGTGTAATCACAAGAGTCCTTGTAAGAGGGAAGCAGGGGGATCAGAGTAGTAGGAAATGTGATGATGGAAACAAGAGGTTGGAATGATGCTAGGAAGATGTCACAAGCCAAGGAATGCAGGTGGTTTATAGAAACTGAAAAAGGCAAGAAAATGGAATCTTCCATCAGAAATTCCAGAAGGAACCAGCCTTACCAACACCTTGACCCACTACTTTCTGGCCTTCATGGTTTCTGATGAGTAAGTAGCTGTTAAATCTTATTGAGAATCCCTTTTTCTCTCAGTCTGTTTTGTCAAGTGAGAACTCAGTGTTTTCACCCTCTACTTTTTTTAAGTTCCTAGGGATTGATATGGTTGGAAGGAGTGAGTTGTTCCTCAGTTTGGGCACTGGTATCAATTTTTCCCACAAAAATGTATTCAATGTTTTATATACTATACTCACTGGTAGATAGGAGGTAATACTGAAATGGATGTGACATTTCCCTGCTCAAAAACTTTACAACTTTGAGAGAAGAAAATTGTAAAAATTCTCCTCCTGGGATCACTGAGAGAGCTCTTTCTTTGGCACCTATTTCCTCCTTTGTTTCATTACTTATCTGTGCATATGCCTTATTACCTATACCTAACTGTAAGCTCCTTGAGGGAGAGGAATCCGGTCTTTCTCATTTTTGTATCACTTGAAAAATAACTTTTCTCATTTTTTCACTTGAAAAATAACATTTTGAAGTCAGCATCAACTAATTTATGTGGATATTCTTTTAAGTTCGTGAAGTTCAAGAAAATATCAGGTGGGATTTTCTAAAAATTAAGTAATAGTGCTGAATGAGTGGCATGGGTACTGTGAACTGGGAAGTTGGGCAAAACTTTGCAGAGCAGGTGGGGTTCAAGCTGAAAGAAGTGTGTTCTGGTTGGAGAGAAGAGCTAATGTAGTGTTGGAGCAACATGCAGAGCATTTTCAGGTATCAGTGAATGGGTCAGGTTTGTTCAGTGGAGGGTAAGTGTGTGGTTGAGGGCACAGGGGGCAGCTTGTGCTTGAGCCTTCTACTTGTCAAGAGACTTTCAGAGTTCTTTTACTTGTTTCTCTGTCTGCAGTTAGAGCAAAGGCAGTTAGACTTGATGAATTTGGCTCTAAAATCCATTCCTTTTTTTTGGTCAGGAGTTTATTTACTAAGCAGCAGTAAGAAGTTAAAAAAATTTTAAATCTTTATTTATGAGAGAAAGAGACAGAGTACAAGCGGGGGAGGACCAGAGAGGGAGACACAGAATCTGAAGCAGGCTCCAGGCTCTGAGCTGTCAGCACAGAGCCTGAAGTGGGGCTTGGACCCACAAACCGCGAGTTTGTGACCTGAGCTAAAGACGAATGCTTAACCAACTGAGACACCCAGGCACCCCACAAGTTGTTTTTTGCATAAGCTGATGACAAAAGATGTGTTTTAGGTTTCTGAGAGATTCATAAACGTTTCAAAGAAACAAAACTGGAAGCAGGTAGGTAGATCAGTTATTCAGCTTGGTAGTCTGAATATAAATCCTGAGTTAAGATCAGGGAAATGAGAATGAAGAGAGATGTTGGGAAGACTGGAAAGGTTTTCTTTTTTGATGGGAGAAGCAGAAGTGAAAATATTTAAATTTGGAATTAAATGAACTGAGGATGACTTGTGGGATGTTAGCAGTGAACTAACATCCCAGCCTACATTTTGGCTGGGATAGGGGGTGGGTGGAGAGGATCAAGCCTGGTGGAAAGATAAAGTTTAATTTTAGAAATGTTTAACTGCTGCTGGAAGATAAAAAGTTGAAGGAGACATATGACATACCCACTTCTTTAAAAGTGCTCGCAGTGACCTTATTAATGCAGAAGAGTACACAAGGACAGTGTACTTCCAGAGGTGGGAGTAGGGATGGGGATAAGAACTTCTGGGATACCCAGGGAAGATGGTGACTGAGGTGCATCTTACATGATAGGTAGAAGTTCAGTAGAAGGAGATATGAAAAGTTTGAATCTTATGATGCAATTTCCCTTCCCATCTTGTTTGGTGTTTAATGGCTATTCCTCTTCTTTTCAAAAGGATCTACCGCTACCAGTCTCATGACTATGCCTTCAGTAGCGTAGAAAAGTTACTACGTTCTCTTGGAGGGGACGAATTCCTTGGAATGCTTAACCGAACACTTCTTGAAACCTTGCAGAAAGCAGGCTTCTCTGAGAAATTCCTCAATGAAATTGTTGCTCCTGTCATGAGGGTCAATTATGGCCAAAGCATGAACATCAATGGCTTTGTGGGTAAGCCCAGGCTTGGAATATTATGGATATTAGCTCACAAAAGGGCTTACCTGATGTATGGTGACTCCTTACTTTAGGCTATGAATTAGAGAAGACTTACCTTTTTCTGAAACCTCAGACATTGTTGGCAAAATTGTGTATATGTAGATCTGTGCATTTTTAGGGGGAGAGAGTCCTTAGCTTTCATAGAGATTTTGCCCTCAGGGGCTATTTGGCAATGTCTGGAGACATTTGGAGTAGAACTCACCTGAATTGGGAAGAGAAAGTAGGTAGAGGGACTTTTACAGAGTCAGAATTAAAATACATTTTTTTTTTTTTCCTACCACTGACAGGGGCAGTATCAATGTCCTGTGCGGATTCTGGCCTTTGGGCAGTAGAAGGTGGAAATAAACTTGTTTGCTCAGGGCTCCTTCGTGCATCCAAAAGCAACCTTATAACTGGCTCAGTAATGTACATAGAGGAGAAAACAAGGACCAAGTGGACAGGTGAGCCTGAAATTCTATTTTATTGTTCCTGATTTCCCCTCTAGAAAATAATTGCTCAGGGAGAAAAACCACTCTTCTGTCATCTTGTACTCATTTCCAAATGATGGAATTATAAATTGTGTGTATGTTGTGCCACATAGAAATATTCCCAAATGCACTCAAGTACAGTGGCATGTCTCCTTGGAATTAAAGAATAATCTCATTCTTAAAAGTAAAAATTCCGTATTTTTTACTTCCTGACAAGGTATTCAAGAGTCAGACACTTAACTGACTGAGCCACCCCCGTGCCCCTAAAAGTCTTTTTAATTCCTTAGAATTATACCTTAACTATTTTCTACTTTATAAACTATTAACATAATTATTTTTGGAAGGTATAAAGTATAGTGTGCTAGAAAGACTAACATGAATGCTTCTTTCCTCTAGGAAATCCCACAAAGATGTATGAAGTGGTCTACCAAATTGGATCTGAGACACGTTCAGACTTCTATGATATCGTCTTGGTGGCCACTCCATTGAATCGAAAAATGTCCAACATAACTTTTCTCAACTTTGATCCTCCAATTGAGGAATTCCATCAGTACTACCAACATATAGTGACAACTTTAATTAAGGGGCAACTGAATTCAACTCTTTTTAGCTCTAGAGCCTTAGACAAATTTGATCTCAGTACAATCTTAACCACTGATAATTCAGATTTGTTCATTAATAGCATTGGGATTGTGTCCTCTGTAACAGAAAATGATAATCCTCAACCATCAACAGAAAGGGCGCATGTTTGGAAGATCTTTTCTCAAGAAATCCTCACTAAAGAACAAATATTAAAGCTCTTTTTGTCTTATGATTATGCTGTGAAGCAGCCATGGCTTGCATATCCTCGCTATAAGCCTCCAGAGAAATGCCCCTCCATCATACTCCACGATAGACTTTACTACCTCAATGGCATAGAGTGTGCAGCAAGTGCCATGGAGATGAGTGCCATTGCAGCCCACAATGCTGCTCTCCTTGCTTATCATCGCTGGAATGGGCACACAGACATGATTGACCAAGAGGACTTATATGAGAAACTTAAAACTGAACTATGAAATGATACTGATCACTTTCTTTTCCCCCTCCTGGTTCCAAATGGAATATCACTGGCAAAAGAGAACACAATCTGAGCAGAGATGATTTTGAATCTGATATTTTGCCATATATTAGTACTGTTTAACAAAAGTAATCCCAGCGAGTCATGAGAAAATAACAGGTTTCTAATTAAGCATGAAGGAGTTAACTACTATCTTTATACCATCTCCAAAATTTCTTAACTCTTCTTTTAATATCTGCCAACAGTATAGAATCACCTGAAGTTTGTTAAGCATGTGGTTTCTCTAGCTCCTCTGGAGATTCTGATTCACTAGGTCTGGTGGGTGGAGGCCCTGAATTTATTTCAAGCTGAGCACTTGAGAAAGAATTTAAAGATGTTAACTTTTAGTTGGGGACTAGTTCATTTGTGCTTCACAGCTGGAAGTGACCTTCAGTCAGATAGTTAAAACTTAACTATTAGAGCTGGTATCCTATGCTTGGCTTTAATTTATACCTTTTTTTCAAAGTAGATGTGCCCATGCTAGAAGCCTTGACTTTCTGAATATTCTTTGGATTCCTTCCCCCCTTATTTTATTAGGGGTGAAATTCAGAAGCCTTAGGAGTAGAACTTTGTCATACAAAAATCTCAAGTAAAATGAAAGCAAATACAGGCTATTGATTTAAGAAATTGGCAGTCTATTATCAAATCCTCACCTATGGAACTTTAAGAAATATTGAAAGACCCCCATGCAACCAGAGATTCTGATCTAATGGATTGAGGATAGGATCTCAGCATTGTAGCTAAAAAGTTTCTAAGGTGCAACCTGGGTTGAGAATCACTAATGTGGGGGTTTAAGATGTCTCCAAAGGGTTTTTAGTGCCTTAAAAGTCCCAAGAAACTGAATGCATTATCAAAGCAGGTTCATTTTTGTGAAGAATCATTTCTCTCAATAAGAACTCTAGTAGTAATCTTGATAGTAAGCACTGACAGACAAGAGGCAACTTAGATTTCTCCAGAGCAGTTGACACTAGGAGATCCAGAATGACACCACAGTTGGTCAAATCCAGCATTATGTTCAAACTTAAATGCTTCTAAAACTACTGTAGCATTTGGGGTGAGAAACCGGTTGCTGAAATCTTGTTTTTAAGGCAGTTCTCAACTTTGGCTGCACACTGGAATAATCTGTAAGAGTTTAAAGCTTCTCAAATGATTCTAATATGCAACCAAACTTAAGAACCAGTTCTACATCTATCATACAAAGATCATGAATGGCTGTCTCTCTAGTCACTAGTAGGACAAAACAAGTAAAAGCTTGTGAATTCTAAAAGTAACTATAACAGAAATAAGTATCGTTGAGAAAAAAAAAGTCCATCGCCAGATTATGGCAGTAGATATTCAGCAAAATATTGATTCTTACTTAAAATGATTTTGTCTCTACTATAATTGTGAATATTAATATGCTGATAAAACTGCCAAGATATATTTGATGTAAAGGCGGTGATTAAATCTATGCTCTGTCAAAAGGTCAGCTTTTTAAAAATTTTACTTGTTAAGACGCAGTCACATTTTTTCCCCCTGTGGTTTTAATGAAGACAATATTGTAGAGAATGTAATATTGTGTTATATATATGTTAAAGATTGGTGAATAAAAACTGGTAATAGTTAATTTCTATTACTCACAGACTTATTTTGTGATATCTGTATTTACTTACCAGAACCCCAATTTAAAACGTTGCTGTTGTATCTGATTGTTTTCCAAAAGGGCACTGGAAATTGCTTCCTCCAAGAGCAAAACATATTATCAACATATCAAGCATAAGATGAAAATACGCATCTCTGTTAAGTTCCTACGTGATGCTCTTGGTCTAGGAAGCATGCTTAGTACAACCAGTTCTATAATTTAGCTCTATGTGGTTGCAAAAAATGCCTGTCCATATCAGTGAAAATTTAAAGAGCTGCCAGAGAAGAGTAAAAATGTACTAGACTTGACATCAGTTCCCCTTACTGGGATTAAGTTGGTTTGATCGCTCTAGCTATTTTGTTGTAAACATTTTTTTATAAACCAGAAAAAACATTTTAGAGATACATATAAGCCATCCATTATGTTGTGGTTTGCAAATATCTTACATACTCACCCGAATATACATTTTATAGTGTTAAAGTGATTTAAGATTTGCAGGCTTTTTTACCAGATCACAAAAAGTACAGCATCTGCTTGGTAGGTTTCTTGAAGTTAGGTTTATGATATAACCATCTGTAATGTATCCTTTCATCTGAGTTTGTGCGCCATAAAATTTATGACCTAGATGAATATATTATGGGCAGCATTATTTCTATTCTTTATACTCTACAAAGAACCACAAAACACTGGAATGTTTTTCTCTAGAGTTCTATTTCTATTCTTGTATTCAAAAAATCTTCCCTGTTTATGTTCAAAATAAACAACTATATCGTTACTTCCTGTGTTTTACTTCAATTGCAGTATACTTGGAATGTAGATGTACTTGGAAAAGTCAAGAGTACATCAAAACTACTACAAGAGTTTTGAAAATTACAGTTAATGTTTCAGAAGAAATCTGCTCAGGTTTGCAGGTTCTTTATCTTTCCATTAAAAGATGAAAAAAAGCCATCCTAGCCATGCTTCACATTTAATCAGATTCTTCAATATTAATGCATAAAAGCTTTGGAATAAATCAGTCTCAACCAGGAACAGTTTGTGTTAGAAAAAACTAGAGTAAAAGCTAACATTCAATTTTCCACGTTCGGAATGTCTGAGAAAGCATTTTTTGACTATTAAAAAAGTTTATTTAACAAAAAAGTTCAATATGAAAATGCATGACCTGATTTTTATATTGTAGTAAAACAGGTGCTATGAAGGGGACACGTGGAAGCAGTTGGTTTCTTCTGGTGAACACACCCATTGTTTATACTCGTTCCAAGGCTTCTAACATGATGATACTATTTCCTCGAATTACCTGAAAAAAAAAACCAAAAAAACACAGTTTATTTGACATACTGATGAAAGAATTTTCACAAAATTAATGGTTTTTCAGTATTAAAAATCAGTTTGTGAGGCCTTTTTTCAAGCCACAGGGTTATTATTACATAAATCTTAATTATGACAAGAAGCTACTAAGCCCTTTGTAAAAAAGATGTACGTTTTCTAGATTTAATAAGAGTAACAAGTACTCTTTTGAGATGTCAAGTCCCCATGACTCATTTCATCTTCTAAACTGCAGTACTCAACATGTTCCTCTCAGTCCCAAGGAATCTGTTAAGTCAATAGGATAAATGTACAGAATATGTCAGTTTAGGGGTATACAAGATTATTTAGAGAAGAAACCAGGATGGAAGTTGTGAAAAATATGCTTTATGAAGATGGCATTTAGTTGGGTCTTGAAAATGGGGTAGATTTTTGACAGGAAGACCAGAAATTCTAGACAAAACCAAGATGAAAAAGTATAGGGGGATAAGGAAAGACTCTAATTTGAATGCAGTAAAAGGTTATGACAGGCAATGGGAAACAAAGACAGTCTGCACTCAAATCTTAGAAGACTTCAAACACCAATGTTAAGATACTTGGAGGACATCATAAAACCATGTAAGACAGTGAAGTTTCACAGTTGAGGGAATAACCACTGTTCTGGCAATAAAAGAATTGGAGCTTAGAGGCAGGAAGAGAAGTTATAAAGAGCACAGTGCTTAATCAGTAATCATTCTGCAAACGAAGATAAGGAAGGATATTTATGAGCATAGGTGAAATGGCCAGTAACAGTTCAAGAGAGTTAGAATACAAGGGTCAGAAAAATACGTCAAACTAGAAGGCAAGGGGACTTTGAAAATAAGGAGCCCCTGGTGGACTGTAGATCACACTGCAATCACAGATCAGGTCCAGTAGAGCTGTTGAGGTGAAAAGACAGGAGGGGGATGAGAGGAAATACTAGAAATGGAAGCATTCTGATTAGGATTAAAAGTGGAGCTATGCCTATAGGCAGCTGAAGTAAAAATAGCTGTAACTTGTTCTTTTCTCCCCTCATTCTATTTGTTTTATTTATCATATACATTGTTATGGTCTTCCTCGGGAAAATTTTATTTTTAAAAAATTTTTAATGTTTACTTTTTAAAGAGAGAGTGAGCGTGAGTGGGGGAGGGGCAGAGAGCGAGGGTGACAGACTCTGAAGCAGGCTCCAGGCTGAGCTGTCAGCACAGAGCCCGAGGCAGAGCTCGAACCCACAAACTGCGTGATCATGACCTGAGCCAAAGTCGGACACTTTGAGCCACCCAGGGGCTCTGAAAATGTCATTTCTATGAGGGCAGCTGCAGTATCCCCAGTGCCTAAAGCGGTAGCAGGCACAGAGAGGGCTCAGTAAGTCCCTGTTAAATAAACAAACTTGCGGGGCGCCTGGGTGGCTCAGTCTGTTAAGCATCCGACTTCGGCTCAGGTCATGATCTCGCGTTCTGTGAGTTCGAGCCCCGCGTCGGGCTCTGTGCTGACAGCTCAGAGCCTAGAGCCTGTTTCGGATTCTGTGTCTCCCTCTCTCTCTGACCCTCCCCCGTTCATGCTGTCTCCTCCTGTCTCAAAAATAAAATAAACGTTAAAAAAAAAAAAATTAAAAAAAAAACAAACAAACTTGCATGTGATTACTGCAGCTGACAGATTGGAAAGGAACAATGTCTTGGAGGTGGGAAAGTGTCTTGGAGCCTGGCAGATACAAATAGCAATGAGCATGATGAGAAGGTGGCAAAGAAATAAAGAGCAGCATGAAAAAAGAACAATGTCCTGAAAATAGGGACTGAAGGAGCCTATACTCCTAAGTTAGGGATAAAAATCTAAACAATATGCTTATTTAGTTCTCAGAGTTTTAATTCCTGGGTTATTTGCAACAGATGGTGAATATCAGATCTCACTGATCAAAGCATGAAAAACTACTAGCTTTCTTTGCTCTCTGCTAAATGTGTCCATTTCTGCTGACCCCTTTCCCTAGAAGGGGAGGATGGCAGAGAAGTTATTTCATATAACTCAAACGTTCAGATCAGAGGCTTTTGGGGGCATTATTAAAAAACAAAATAACACTGTGTCACTCTCATCAACATCTTCTAAAATGGTAGGTATTGCACACTTCTTTGTCCTCTCATGTAGTACACGAAATAAGGCTAGTGAGTGGACACCTTTGTTATATAGTAATTCTCCTCTTTTCTCATTGTGTTTAGGCCTCATTCTCCAAATCAAACTGGAACCATCAGGTCTAGAATTCCATAGTGCTCCTTGTGTGCTTCAAGGCTAGTTTTTGCGAAGTGTTGCAAAGGCTCTTTGTCTCTTGAAAGGGCAGAGCTATCTAATAAAGAATACAAACCTAAAATGGAGCTATAGAACCACAAAGCTAGTAGGAACTCTTGAACTATGCAGCATCTTAATATAGAATTTTTACTACACTCTTAGGGGAACTCTAGGGATGGAGTGGAATCTTGAAGACAGAAGTGAGGCCACTGACAACTCTGGGGATATCTCAGAAGAGGCTAGTTGAGACATCATTAGGTAATTATCCAGTTAACAGATACAGATTACCTCCCCTTCAGAACACACACATTTCTTTTAAGTTTATTTGTTTATTTTGAGAGAGGGAGAGAAAGAGCACAAGTATGGGAGGGGCAGAGAGAAGGAAAGACAGAATCCCAAGCAGGCTCAGCTTTGTCAGCACAGAGCCCAATGCGGGGCTCAAACCCACGAACTGTGAGATCATGACCTGAGCCGAAATCAAGAGTCGGACACTTAATTGACTGAGCCACCCAAGTGCCCTGAACACACACTTCTCTAAATATAATAGTATAAAGTCATTTCAATGGCCTTGATGGGTCAATGACTTGAACAAGGGAATAACAAAGGCAATGTTTGGCTTTGCCAAACAACTTGTAAAAACAAAACTAACCTATTTGTTTCCCTTCTTTCAACCTCAGAAAAGCCATCCTTGCATTTTCTTTAGAATGTCTTTTTATTAAGGACAACTGATAGGTTATCATTATTTCACTTTCCAAGTGCTAATCAGCTGCAAGTATTGCCTACTAACACAAACATGTTTTTGGTCACACAACAAGCATCAGAGGTGGAAGAGCTGATTGCCTAACACAGTAAGTAGGTACTTATTATCTGAATGACTTCAAGATGGCACTGCTTTTAACCAATTTCTGTGTAACAATTAAGGCCATCAAAATTTAGGGGGAGGGGTGCCTGGGTGGCTCAGTCGGTTAAGCATACGACTTCGGCTCAGGTCATGACCTTATAGTTTAGGAGTTCAAGCCCCACGTCCGGGCTCTGTGCTAGCCTGGAGCCTGCTTTGGATTCTGTGTCTCCTCCTCTCTCTGCCCCTCCCATGCTCATGCTCCATCTCTCAATAATAAATAAACATTAAAAAAAATTTAAAAATTCAGGGGGAAAATTTTGAGACAGATGCATGATCTAGGTTCGATTCCTTCTCTGATAAAATTCCAAGAAGTGTCACACAAATCTCTGAAACCTTGTCTTCCCAAATTAGAACAGACTTTTAAAAAGTTTTATTTACTTATTTATTTGAGACAGAGATGGTGGGGGGGGGCGGGGGGGCAGGGGGGCAGAGACAGAGGGAGAGAAAGTCCCAAGAAGACAGAGCAGAGACTGACTTGAGGCCTGGACTAATGAATCGTGAGATCATGACCTGAGCTGAAATCAAGAGTTAATCGACGTCAGCCACGTGCCCCAGAACTGACTTTTAAACATCAAAATCGTTATTGAATCTAACAAATCTGTTGAGATATGAACTAAAAATCAAAACTACCCTCTTAGAATCAATATTTCTGAATTTGTAAGAGGAAGGGCTAGAGAAAAATCTTGGGACTATTTAAGAACTGTTTTTAGAAGAAACTAGGTGCTAATGATTTGTCCACAGTTTTATTCATTTTCAATAGAAGTTCAAGGAAAATGTACCTTAAAAGGAAGGTCAGTTTGCATAAAACTTGGAGGAGGAGGGGAGTCTCCCCCGTCCCTATCTAGAGACTGACTTTAAGCTGTTTTTCCAGCCCTGACCATCAAAGTTTTTCAAATGGAAAAGCATTTGCAAGAAGCACTAACATACACTTTGGAAAGAGTGATTAAAAATTGTGAGGCATGGGGCACTTGAGTGGTTCAGTTGGGTAAGTGTCTGACCCTGATTTCTGCAGTGCAGAGCCTGCTTGGGTTTCTCTTTTCTCTCTCTCTCCCTCCCCCTCCCTCCCCTTCCTTCTCTCTCCCTCTCCCTCCCTCTCTCTCTCTTTCCTCCTTCTCTGCCTCTTCCCTGCTCTGGTGTGCCCATACGTGCTCTCTCTCAAAATAAATAAATAAATAAATAAACAAACAAATAAATAAATAAACAAACTTAAAAAAAAAAAAAAGGCAAGGCTAACAATTATGAACTTTTACCACCTTTTAGAGATCTTTATGTTCAGTAATTTGCTAAAGTAGAAGTTGTCCTTTTTAATTTACTTTTCCCAAGAAACCTGGGGCTTACCACTTACTGGGTATATTGTCCTGTGCTGGACAAAGAGTAGAGTTCAAAGTCTGGGTTTTGTTGACAAACATCAAAAACTTTCTCAGTAGCCATACCACCATGCCCTAATGAATACAGAAATGTTTACTCCTATAATTGTTTCTGGGTTTTTTTCCTATTTTCTTTCATGTGAATGGCTGTCACTGTGATCATCCCTTGCAACTTTTAGCTTGGCCACTTTTTAAAAAAAAAAAACTTTTTTTTAAACATTTATTCATTTTTGAGAGACATGAGTGTGAGTCAGGGAGGGCCAGAGGGAGACACAGAATCCAAAGCAGGCTTCAGGCTCTGAGCTGTCAGCAGAGTCCAATATGGGGCCTGAACTCACAGACCAGGAGATCATGACCTCAGATGCTTAGCCAACTGAGCCAACCAGGTGCCCCTACCCTGAAGGCCACCTTTAAATTTGGGTGTGACAAATCAGAAAATCTGGGTTTAATTATACATACAATTAAAATCAAAAAGTATAATTTGGCCTGGCAGATCTGGATCACATGGGCACTTGTTAGATAAAATCTTAAAAAACAAAAATGTAGATTCTATGTAATCTCTACACCCAACGTGGGGAGCAAACTCACAACCCCGAGATCAAGAGTCACATGCTCTTCTGGCTGAGCCAGCCAGGCGCCTCAACAGAACATGCATAAGAAGATTTTCTGGGAATTCATAAGCACGTTAAAATTGACTATAATGAAGGACTGACTTTGGCCTCTATTATAAAGACTTTGCTAAAGCAAAGTCAAAAATGACTTCTTACTATTGTTTCAATCCAAGAACTTCAGAGTGTTCTGCGTAAGATTCAGATCTAACCTACAGGAATGGAGATTACATCACAGCTGAATGACTGCCATATGTCCAATGTCCAACTAAATGGGAGATGGAAAGTTTAATCTTGCCTATTATTTTCCTAATTCCATTTTACCCCAAGACTTTAATAGAAGGGAAATTAATCCTTATTCCAAGATAAATACAAAATCTCTAAGAGAAACCTTCTATCTTTACTTACCACCATTCCAATATTGTTCTGTTGCCCACTAGTTGCCATCTCCACACATTCATCTATCACAAGATTCATAAAGGGATCGAACCCCCGCAATATTCCTTGGACATGTCTGCCACCATTTAATTTCACTATAAAATGGGAAAAAGAAGTTTAATAAAACTGACCATTAGATATCAACTGTTCATTAAAAATTAAGTGGAATAAAACTCAGGTACCTGAGATATATAATCCATTATCCTTATTATCTACCAAGCAGTGAGCTAAACATTTCACGTTTAATTCCATGTTTAAACTTACCAAAAAAAGGGGGGGGGGGGCACCTGGATGGCTCAATCGGTTGTGTCTGACTTTGGCTCAGGTCACGATCTCATAGTTCGTGAGTTTAAGCCCCGCGTCAGGCTCTGTGCTTACGGCTCAGAGCCTGGAGCCTGTTTCAGATTCTGTGTCTCCCTCTCTGCCTCTCCCCCAATCACACTTGGTCTCTCTCAAAAATAACAACAACAACAAACCCCCCCAAAAATCCAGGTACGGGAATGGGTGAAATAGACGATGGGGATTAAGGAGTGCACTTGCCATGATGAACACAGGATAATGCATGGAAGTGCTGAATCACTATACTGTACACCTGAAACCAATATAACACTGTATGTTAACTATTTTGGAATTAAAATAAAATTTTAAAGAAAAAAAAACTTACGAAAATCCTATCCAGTAGAATTATCATAACTTTTTATGAGGGAAATGAAGTATAGAGCTTCTTAAGAAACTGGTTCAAGGTTTTACAAGTACTGTGGGCTAGAACTGGAATTCAAAGGGAAGGCTGCTTGCCTTTGAAGCCCTGGTCTTAACTCCTATATACTTCAAGTACTGTACAGGTCAGATTTTTAGTCCTAGTCCAAGTCCTTTGCTTTAAAGGAAAAAAGGTTGATAAATTTTTAAATATCACAAAATAGGAAAATCCCATTAATTTTGTCTAAGTGAGGGAGGGCTTCTAGGAAATAGTACTGTGCAATCTGTTAACTATCAGAAATTAGGGGGGTGCTTGGGTGGCTCAGACAGTTAAGTGTCTGACTCGATTTTGGCTCAGGTCATGATCTCACGGTTCATGGGATTGAGCCCCACAATGGGCTCTGCACTGACAGTGCGGAACCTGCTTGGGATTTTCTCTCTTCTTCTCTTTGCCACTCCCCTATGCACTCTCTCTCTCAAAATAAAAAGACAAACATTAAAAAAGATTAGATAACAAAATTGCTTGTGTAGGATTTCAATAAACCTGCTTAATTAATGGATGTGAATTAGAGGTCCTGTGTGCTGTCAATCTTTATAAAGTTGCTCCAAACATTATATTGCCAAGACACATGCAGAAAGCAACTAACTAAAAACGAAACAAAAGACCCCCAAAAAACTTACATGATAATTTCTTGTCCATAAATCTGAAAAAGCAAAAAGGGGTAAAATTATATAAATGATTAAAAAAATTTAAGCATAAATAAGCACAAAAGTAGGTACAGTCAATATAATTTGTTAAAATTGGACAATAAAAATAATGAAATTTAAAATAGCAAACACCTTGTACTGCTGTAAAGGAGGCAGGAATAAAGGGGTACCTCATTTAGCACTTACACAGAGAAATAGAATTTAGGAAGGGGCAAGATAATAAAAATAGAATGGATTTAGAATATATTAATGTACATCAAATGAGCCTTTATCCTGATACGAATTACAAAAACATTCTTGTTGTTCAATACTGACCTAATTTTTGATGACTGGACTTTACTATATTTAAAGATTTCAAAATTATTTTTGGGGCGCCTGGGTGGCTCAGTGGAATGAGCGTGTCTGACTTTGGGTCAGGTCATGATCTCATGGTTTGTGAGTTCAAGCCCTGTATCAGGCTCATGGGTGTCAGCATGAAGCCTAAGCTTTGGATCCTCTGTTCCCCTCCCCGCTCAAAAATAAATAAACATTAAAAAAAATTTTAAGTTTTAGAGCCCAACATGGGGCTCTAACTCACAACTCCAAGATCAGGTGTTGCATGCTCTACCAACTGAGCCAGTCTGGCGCCCCTTGATGACTGGATTTTATAGCCATAACAAAAACAAAGATGTGTTTAGATTTTGGTTATTAGCAAAACCAAAGCTGTGAGAAAACTAGAAGGTAATAAAACTATATCCAAATCAATAGCTATTTTATATTTGAGACAATAAGGAGCGTTCTTTTATTTAATATTAAGCATCAATCTTAAGTGTTCAAGATATTCCTCAACACTTAAGTATTTTTTAGCAAAATAAATACATATCTTGAAGCTTTAAAAAAAATCTGGATTAAACAGGGAAATTCCATCTCAGCAGGATATTATGAGAATACTAAGCTATGTAGTCAAACCAGTTTTTCCCTCTTCCAGTTACAGGCTACAAAATATGAAATTTCATGCAATTTTAATGCAGAACATATCATGGGAGAATTTAAATATAAATTAAGACAGGGGCGCCTGGGTGGCTCAGTCGGTTAAGCGGCCGACTTCGGCTCAGGTCATGATCTCGCGGTCTGTGAGTTCGAGCCCCGCGTCGGGCTCTGTGCTGACAGCTCAGAGCCTGGAGCCTGTTTCGGATTCTCTGTCTCCCTCTCTCTCTGACCCTCCCCTGTTCATGCTCTGTCTCTCTCTGTCTCAAAAATAAAAATAAACGTTAAAAAAAAAAAATTAAAAAAAAAAATATATATATATAAATTAAGACAGGCCTGACAAAAGGTGTGAGAAGACACACAAATAAAAATATTTAGTATGGTAATTTTATTTTAATATGATATATACAATGCAACATAACACAAATTACTTAATCTTTATGATGACTATATAAAGTTATATATTGTTATTACCACCACTGTATAGATGAGGAACTGAGTCTCAGAAAGGTTAACTAAATTGCCCAAGGTCACAGAGCAGGTGAGACAGTTTAAGCAAATACAAATGGTTCATTTTGGCTGGAGAATAGGGCAAATATTAGTGTGTGTAATATTTGGTGCTTGGATTTCAGATGGAGGAGCTTGAATGCCGGGTCAAGAACTCTGGACTTTACCATGCAGACAGTGATAAATTAGTAAAACAGAGTCCAGTCTTTGGCAAGACTACTGTGGCAGCAATTTTTAAGAGGTGGGAGGGAGAATTGGGTTAGGCCTCGGTATCTTGACCTCCACGTTAACATCTGGGGCCAGATAATTCTTTGTTGAAGGATGTCCAGTGCATTGTACAATGTTAACAACATCCCTGGCCTCTACTCACTAGATGCCTGCTGACAGAACCCGAATTCCTAGCCCCTAGTTAAGAACTACTGAGTTAGGCTAAACCAGGAGGAGGGCATAAAAGAGTAAAAGATGGTATTTATGAGACGGTAAAGGAAAAAAAAAAAATTTAAGGTCATTTTCAAGGTAGGTCTCAAAGGATTTCACAACACATGAAATGTAGAGATGAGAAAAATATTAAAGCTAGTTTCATCCTCTGAAATTCTCAAATAGGAAATCTAACATTACACGTAGAGAACGACTCTTTTGTTAAAAAATAATCACCATTTTACCAGTTCTTGATAAATCCAGGATACCTGTAAGATTTTATCAGCTCATCAATAAAACAGTAAGTTTCAGATTAGCGTTTTCACAATAATTTTGATTTTTCTTAAAGTTAGGCTTATAATTTTTGCACAAAATGGCTTTGATACAAATGTGCATTTAAATGTAAATATGACTTTCAATTAAGTCTGACTTCTTTATGGAGCTGGAACTATACAGAGGCCAGATGGCTTTCTCCCAAATTGATCCCTGAAACAATTTTGTATCTGTTGTGTTATCCAACTACTACCTGCAAGAATCCTGGCATTACATGGTCTAAACAGGATAGAGACATACTTAGGAGGCATGGAACATGTTAAGTTCAGTCAGGCGTTGTTTGAAGAGGTTAAAACTTTAAACTGCGTCTATCTTAAGTAGGAATATCCTGTTTGGAGTTGATTTTACTGGGTGCAGGAAAAAAACCCAAAACCCTAGTCTTCTCTGACAGGAAAAAACAAACAAAACAAAACAAAACAAGGAAGGTTCTCACACAAATTGTAACAGAGCCAGGTATCAAATGACATTCACATTTAACTTAAGCACAAGAAAGCAAAAGAAAGGAATAGGATTTCCAAATTAAAGCTCAAAGTTGAGGCACCTGAGTGGCCCAGTCGGTTATGCGTGGGACTCTTGATTTCTACTCAGGTCATGATCTCAGTCTCCTAAGATGAAGCCCAGCAGGCTCCTTGGTGCTGGAGTCTGCTTGAGAACCTTTCCCCCTCTGCCCCTCTCCTGCTTACAACTCTCTCAAACAAAACAAAACCTCAGAGACAGCTATAAACTAAAAAACTAAAGTGGCTTTATAGGGCATGCCTGGGTGGCTCAGTAAGCTAAGCATCTCACTCTTCGTTTCAGCTCAGGTCATGATACTAGGGTTGGTGAGCTGGAGGCCCGGCCTCTGACTATGAAAGTGCAGAGCCTGCTAGGAGGGATTCTCTCCCTTTCTTTCTGCCCCCCACCCCCGTGCTCACTCTCTCAAAATAAACTTAAAAAAAGTTACTTTTGACTCCTCATACACTATTAAGCACGTCCATTCTGCCCATCTTAGTTCTTTATATATAAATTACTCTCCAGCCACCTTATCTAGAACTTAACGCTATTCAAGATGTTCAACAAAGAATGGCACCCCAGATCTCCAAGCAAAGGAGAAAGAGCATGAGAGTGCGTTGGGAGACGTGGGCTCGGAAGATCCAGCTAGAGAGGCGAGAAGACAGTACAGAGGCGCCTTGTCCGTCAGTGGTAACCAAACCATGCAGACCAAGCCTAAACGAGATGTCTGCGCGGGCTTCAGGCACAGGCGCGAGACGCTCCCAGGCTCTCTGCGGCCTCGGCCCGAATACGCACGCCAGGCACACTGGAGGAAATGGAGAAGGACCTAAGTAACTCGAAGCACGGAAAGAAGCTACTACTTAGACGCAGGCCTCTCACATACTTACTTTTTCAACTCGGGAGGGTGAGCTTTGCTCATGATGCTTACTCGGCGAGCTCAAAGATGCCTCCAAACGGAATTCGTGGAGTCCTTCACGCTCCCGCGTTAGGCCCGGCGTTTTGCGTCTGACGTCACCAATCCCGTCAGCCAATCCATTGTTGGCGGATTTCACATTTTACCTCGCGATACTTACGGCTTAGGGGGCGGCCTTAACTCGCCTATCAGGCTCGAGCTTTCGGTTGCGTCGCCAGCGATTGGCCAAGAAGGGGTGAGGGGGTGGGGCCTCAAGTTCGCGTCTCAATTCCGTTTCCTCGTGTGTAAGATTGGCTTAATGGTTCAGTTTCTAGCTTTTAGGCGAAACCACTTAATCCCCTTCTTTGTGCATTGTTTCGGTTATCTTCTTCAATATACTAAGTGAATCTAGGTTCTGGAGGAGCAGGCCCTTAATATTTCTTTGGCGTATATTCCTACATATTGTCATGGTAAATTTAGGGTTCAGTAACATCAATTAGAGACCTCTGGACACCAGAGAAGTTGGGTGATTGGCCTCAGTTTCTAAGAACTTTAATCTATAGCGTGGAAGTGTATTCCCTGACAGTCCTGCAATTCTTGTAACAATGTCTCCAGAACCCCACTTAATGTACCTTGCTCCTATATAAAAAACATGAGTAATCTCTGAGACACTCTTGACTTAAAAATCAATTCAAATGTAAAAAGTGATCTCTGACTTGCTCCCAGTTAGGTTATCCAAAACAGAGGAATACACATTTATGGATAAATAAAATTGGTATTACATAAGACTTAGGCCAAAATAGTAAAGCCTTGGTGATTCTAAGTAGGGGAGGGGATGATTGTCCAAAATTCAATTCATTCCTAATTTTCAGGAATGGATCTATTTTAATACTAATGATAGTAAAGACTTAGTTAAACTCATCACATAGTTTGTATTCTTGGTACTCAAAATCCTAGACATTGCATTTTCTCAAGAGGGTTCCTTAACTACCCCTCTACCTCTTGCTGTTACTGTTAAGTTGAAGCTAGAGACCTGAAATGCATATCGACTTTCTTTTTTTTAGCCTTATAGACAGTTTCTTTTTACATTAACGGACTTTAAGTCATAGTGCCTGTCCTCAAAGTTTCTCCCATTTACAATGAACCAGTCCTGCATTTGAACCATAACTCATAACAAATCTTCACTCTTCATGACATTTGAAGAAACTTATTTCACATTACAAGGAGAAGCATCCTAAGAAAGTTATATATTCATTGCCCAGATATATGTCAAGAAACACAGTAGTGGAGGAAAAACTAAACCTTATTTATTTTTTAAAACTGAACCACTAGGAAAATATATCACAGCCTTGAAACACCAAACACAGGCTATATTATCATTTTAAGTAATAAGATGGTAAAAAGACAATAAGGTCCTTATCAAAATGAAAAGGTGCTAGAGCTGGGGCAGGAACACTGCTTGCTGTAAAGGCCCCAGGCAAAAGTGGTATTTGGTAATAGGGGCGGGGTTTGCCCCTCTTTTGCTTTAAAGGAATCACAGCTCACCCCTGAGTTGATTACTTTTTCTCCTTTGACCTTCCTGTTGCCAAGAGATTGTCTCGATATGGCTCTGTTATTTCAGGGGGAGAGACAAGCAATGCTGAGTTTAGGATTTCATTCCATTCTGTTCTGTAAAAACCATGTTTTTCCATATCCAGTACTTAATATTTCTCTTAATTAAGAAGGCAACAGTTCCTCCTTCAATGTTCATTCCTGGATACCGGTATATAGTGCAATCAACCCCCCCACTTCCCTTCAAGGGAGAGTATCACTGTAAGATTTTCCTGTCACTCTGCTGCAGACAGTCTCAGGGCCCACCATGGCAGCCAGTGAGACGGAAGGTCTCTCCATACCCAGTGTAACATCGCCTCTCATGTTTTTGCAGGGTCCTCCAGCTGAAAGACGTAATGCATCTTTCGAGAAATGCATATCCACATCCTCGTTGGCAGAAACAGATATCCATAAGAACTGTTCAAAGTTCTTATCCAAACTACCTCTCCCAATGCCACATCTTAAATCAATTTCATGCCCTTGTATATAAAATAAAACCAAGCAAAACAAAGACTCAGAAACCTTTTTTCCCTTCTAAATTAGTGACCTCACGGACTTTGTTTTACAGCTTATGGAAAACGATTTAGTGACCCTTCTGGTGAACAGGAGGTTGGCAACAAACAGAAACACCTCTGCTCATACCACCAGATCACAGAAAGGTTAACAGGAACCTGCCAGCCTGTTGGTACCTGTATGCTAAAGAGAATCTGGTACCTTGGAGGGCTCTGGCTTAGTACAAGGGAGATCCCTAGTGCCAGGACAAGCATGTGAAATTTAGGTTATCAAAAACTCTCCTGTGCTATCTCCGACCCAAATTTTAGCACCAGTTTTTTTTCATTTCACTTTCCAGGGTTGAAACATAAAGGAACCAGTGTCCAGAGGCAAGTGACACATGCCTCAAACTTGCTGCCATCCTTAATTTCTTCATAAACTTCATTTTAAAGACCAAAACTCCCATTTCTCTTTTTAAATAGATTCCTGCTGTCAGCCCAGATGGCCAGTTGCAAAGACTTCTATTTCCCAATGGACAAGAGAGACTCCTTCATCTTCTTGGTCATGGTCGGGATGAGGTGCATGTGGTCATCCACACACTTGGTCACACAACTCTCCAGCTGCCGCTTCACCTGAAGCTCTTTACTTCCCGCATCTATTGAATCTTTGGCTTTGTCATTGCAATGCATGGTACACCGGGCCAGGCGGTCCTGTGGCAAGAAGGAAGATGGTAGAGAAGGTTGAAAGGCTGGCCTTCATTTACCAAGTGCATACCATGTGCTAGGCCCTCTGCTACATATTTTGGCTTGACAAATATAATCTTGATCAATTAAAGGGACACTATAGTGCAATTAACCAAGATTATCCTGACTGAAATGGAGGGTAGCATGGGAGGTTCCAGACAAAGCATTACAAGACAGAATAAATTATACAGAAGCCCCTCCCAGGAAATGAGAAGTACCCAGTGGCTACTGTTAGTCAGCTATAGTTAAGACTTACAAACATTTTGGGGTGCCTGGGTGGCTCAGTTGGTTAAGTGCCCGACTCTTGATTTTGGCTCAGGTCATAATCTCATGGTTGGTGAGATGGAGCCTCTAGTGGGTTCTGTGCTGACAGCTTGGAGCCTGCTTGGGATTCTCTCTCTCCCTCTCTCTCCTCCCCTCCCCTGCTTTGGTGCAATCTCTCTCAAAATAAACAGACATTAATAAAAAATTAAAAACAAAGACTTAGAAATATTTTGATTCTTTAATATCTGTCCTTGTAACAGAAAAACACTCAACAAGTATTTATTGAGTATTTACTATGTGCCAGGTACTCTTCTAATGCTGGTGACTATAGCAATGAGTAAAACAGATAAAGTTCTTGCCCTCATTGAACTTATATTTCAGTGAGGGAAGATAGACAAAATAAGTGGAGGTTGGATATATGAATCTGGAGATCAGGAGTGAAGTTGGTCTAGAGATATGAATGAATGTAGGAATTGTCAGGCTATATATGATATTTATAGCAGATATTTATAGCTATGAGACTAGAGAACTAGATCCAAAAGAGAAAAGGTCCAAGGACAGCCCTAGGCACTCTCATGCTCACATGCTGGAGAGGGGAAAGGCAGGAAAGGAGGCCAAGAAAGGATGGGCAGGGAGACAGGTGGAAAACCAGACAGAGGTGTCTTGGTGCCCAACTGAACAAACTATTTCAAGGAGGAGGGGAGTGATCACTGTGTCAGTGATGCAGACAGGTTGAGTAAGATGAGGGATGAGAAAGGACTACTGGATTTAGCTCCATAGAGGGGAGTGGCCAGAGCAGTTCTGGCAGAGTAGAAGAGTAAATCTAATCTAATTAGTAAATCTGAGAGTAAATCTAATTGTAGAGGACTAACAGAAGGAGAAAGTTACACAGCAATTCAAGAATCAAAATTTCAAAGAGCCTATCTACAAAATTAGCTGTAGTTCGGGACCTTGGACTAAGTTATTCCTCACAGTGTCAGTCATTTTAAGAATTCTGTATAGCAGAATGTAAAAATTGTATACTAGATACAATTTTTCCCATGCAGACAGAATCTCAGGCTATGAAAAACTGGTTCAGAAGGGGGCTCTGCTTTTCCAACCTGCAGGAAAGTATAGTCATAGGAAGGGAATAAAATGAAGTTGTGGCTACCCTTTTCTCCAGAGACAGATACAGTGGATACCTTTTGCTCTTAGCGACCTCAGAAGGGCTTGTGAGGAGGGCATCAATGAGTCAGCAATACTAATGCTTCATATAAATGACTGCTCTTTAGTGACACAGGAGCTGCCCTTTGGGTATAGCAAACGGGGGGGGGGGTTCTGGGTGGGAAAATCCACAAAATGATGGCAGGATATTGCTCTAATCTGCACCTCTTTTTTTTTTTTTTTTTTGACGTTTATTTATTTTTGAGACAGAGAGAGACAGAGCATGAATGGGGGAAGGGCAGAGAGAGAGGGAGACACAGAATCGGAAGCAGGCTCCAGGCTCTGAGCCATCAGCCCAGAGCCCGACGTGGGGCTCGAACTCACGGACCGTGAGATCGTGACCTGAGCTGAAGTCGGACGCTTAACCGACTGAGCCACCCAGGCGCCCCTAATCTGCACCTCTTTAAGACTAGCCTACTTCACTTTCCTGGGGATTGTACTATTTTAAGAATGAATTAATACATGTTTTAGAAAGCTTTATACTATACACTATATGTATTATATTTTTTGTCTATGGGGGAAAAAGGCTTTTGATCATGAACTCCCTTTTACAACACTGTTTCTATGGGAAATACTTATAGCACTCAACCTCCAGGAGTTTTTCACAAATTTCAAACCCTGTGAAGACTGGCTGGCCATAGGACTGTTCAAATGTTAAAAGAACCAAGACATTAAAACCAAACACTTATCATCTCCTGCAAAAGAGCAATATCAAGGACCGGAGTCTTCTGTTTGGGCTTTCCTCACCTGGAACTTCTCCAGCTCAGTGGTCACCAGGGCCTGGGCTTGGGCCAGAGGTGCATGGCAGCGTTCAATGCACTGGTGCACCTGCTGCATGGACGCCTGGCTGTCTTCACAACAGTTGGCACTGCACCGGAACATGAGGCCCTGGGGAGGGTGGGCAGAGTGAAGTTAGGTAGGAAAGCCTCTGGGGCAGAGATAACCATGGAGTGCAACAGAGGAGCGCCTACATTTGCACCTCTCCTTCTAACAGACATCAACAACCTAAAACCACAAATGGGAAAATTATCCTCGAAGCCTAGCAGAGTGTTTCGTGGTCTTCTTGCTTCTAGCTCATTGGCACTTGTTGCACAGATGGCTAGGTGGACGAAGAAGGTGGCGGTTGGTCAAGTTGAAGCCAAGTTCTGAAAACCCAGTACCTATATTACAGGGTTCAGAGGTCAGTAACCTAGAAATCTACATTCCACAAGGGGGCCACTGATCCATTAATCAATGACTCCAGAGCACTACAAGAGAAACCCACAATTCAGTAAGGGAGGCAGGACTAACAGCCACATACATTTAGGGGATCAAAGCAGAAATGCATATAAACCAGAGCTGTGTGGAGCGACACAGAAGCAGGTATCACCCGGCCACGGAGGAGGCCAAGCGCTTCTGCCTTTCCGGTGTTTCACCTTGGCCGTGCCCTTTCTGGGTCTCGGCCTCGTCACCTGAGGAAGGGGCCGTTCAAGACAGACAAGCGGGGTAGGCAGAACGCTTCACCCAGGGAACTTTCTAACCCTGGTCCGGGGTCTAACACCAGCTCCCTCGAGCTGGCCTGGGGCGGGGGAGGGGAGGAAGGGGGGGAACGGCCTTGCGCGTGGTGAGGGATCACAGATTTCAACCTCTCGGCGGAAGCTCCAGGAGTTCTGAGACTAAGAGGTGCTTCTGAGGACGCCGCGGCGACCCCAGGGACACCCCGACTCGAGTCTGCGGGAAGGCGGGCAGCAGCGCGTCACGGCTGCGGGAAGGGAACTGCGAACCGCTGGAACTCTCCGCCATGGCCCCCGCCCGCTACCTGCATCTTCCGGATGTTCTCTCTCTCCAGACTCTTCACCATGGAGTCCACTGCCTCCTGCACCCGCAGCTGCTGCAGCTCCGCCATGGCGACCCCGCGCTACATCCACATGGACTCCGGCGCTCAGACCCGCCTCCTCGCCGCCTCTTCCAGGGTCGCTGTCGCTCTTCCCGGCCCACGCCGCCGCCTGGCGTCGGAGAAGAGGAACTGCACGCCACCCGCCTGCAATCCCAGTGCGACCTCGACCGACCTCGACCGACCTCGGCTTGCGACCCCGCGCCTCTTGTGCGGTGCTGAGCCTGATCCCTAGCGGGTTCGTGGGAACGCTGGGGCTCCCTGTCTCCTTCCCCTCCCCCCTCCTCCCTCTTTCCCTGTCTTCCTTCGGAGTCTTAAAAAATATTTAATATAATTAACATCCAGATCAAAGCGCAAATTTTAGATGAACAGTTTGAGGAATTTTAACAAACCTTGCACGGTCTAGTCAGTCTCCACCCTTTCTCCTCCTAACCACCACCCTGACCCCAGGCAAACACTGATCTGGGTTCTGTTAGTACAGATGAATTTTATCTTTCTGGAATTTCATACACACACACACACACACACACACACACACATACACAGTTGACCTTTGGACAATGTGGGATTAATGTGGCATTAGGGATCCTGACCACCCGCCCCCCCCCCCCTGCCCATATAACTTTTGACTTTAAAACTAATAAATAGCCTACTGTTGACCAGAAGCCTTACTGATAACATAAACAGTCAATTAACACATATTTTGAATATTAAATGTATGCTATGCTATATTATAGTAAAGTAAGCTAGAGAAAAGACAGTGTTGTTAGGAAAATCATAAGGAAGTGAAAATACATTTATAGTACTGTATTTACTGAAAAAAATCCCTCTATAAGTGGACTGATGCAGTTCAAACCCATGTTGTTCAGGTGTCAGCTGTACATGTGTACCTCTTATACTGCTTTTTTTAAAATTTTTTAACATTTATTCATTTTTGAGACAGAGAGAGACAGAGCATGAATGGGGGAAGGTCAGAGAGAGGGAGATACAGAATCCGAAACAGGCTCCAGGCTCTGAGCTGTCAGCACAGAGCCCGACACGGGGCTCGAACCCACGGACCGCGAGATCGTGACCTGAGCCGAAGTCGGACACCCAACCGACCGAGCCACCCAGGTGCCCCACTCCAAGTTTGATATATGGTATTTTTGTTCAAGCATTTTAAAAAATATTCCTACCCTCCCCCCATTTTTTTTTTTTTTTTGAGAGAGAGAGCATGTGAACAGGGAAGAGGGGCAGAGAGAGAGAAAAAGAGAGAGAGAGAGAGTGAGAATCCCAAGCAGGCTCCATGCTCAGCACAGATTGAGGCAGGACTGGATCCCACCATCCTGGGATCATGACCTGAGCTGAAATCAAGACCTGGCTGCTCAACTGACTGACCCACCCAGGCACCCCCTGACCCCTACTTTTTTTGTTCAAACATTTTCTAACTTCTACTTTGAATTCTTCTTTGATTTGGGGATTATTTAGAAATGTATCTCTTAATTTCCAAGCATATGGATTTTTTGGTAAAAATTTATTTTTAAATTTTATTTATTTAAGTAATCTCTCCACCCCACATGGGGCCTGAACTCATGATCTGGAGGTCAAATTACATGCTCCTCTAACGGAGCCACCCAGCTATTTTTAAGGTAACTTTTTCCTATCATTTGGAGAGGTGACTGTATTGTGGTTAGCAAACATGCTCTGTATATTTTCCATCTTTTGAAATTTGTTGAAACTTGCTTTATGGCATCAGAAAGACTTGTCTAACTGCATCCTTCCCCACACCATATGCTCCTCTGTCATGCATTCTCTTAGCATCCTGTACTTGTCTGTGACTACTGCTCACTTGTCCTGTGTTCATTTCTTACAAAAAATTTTTTTAAACATTTATTTATTTTTGAGACAGAGAGAGACAAAGCATGAACAGGGGAGGGTCAGAGAGAGAGAGACACAGAATCCGAAACAGGCTCCAGGCTCTGAGCTGTCAGCACAGAGCCCGACGCGGGGCTTCAGCTCACAGGCCACAAGATCATGACCTGAGCCAAAGTCGGCCGCTTAACCAACTGAGCCACCCAGGCGCCCCCCTGTGTTCATTTCTTTTGCTAGATTAAGATCTCTAGGAGGACAGGGACCATGTTTATCTTTATAAAGATCTTTGCTTAGTATCTGGTGCATACTAACCCCTTTGTAAAGGTTTGTCTAATGAATGAATACATTTATTTCTTTCAACGGTTTTTTTTTTTTGTTTGTTTGTTTTTTTAATTTATTTTTGGGACAGAGAGAGACAGAGCATGAACGGGGGAAGGGCAGAGAGAGAGGGAGACACAGAATCGGAAACAGGCTCCAGGCTCCGAGCCATCAGCCCAGAGCCTGATGCGGGGCTCGAACTCACGGACCGCGAGATCGTGACCTGGCTGAAGTCGGACGCTCAACCGACTGCGCCACCCAGCGCCCCTGAATGAATACATTTATTTCATTATGGAAGTAATTAATGAAAAATATTTGGAAACCAGACAAAAGCAATAATAAACTAAAAACTTTAAGTCCATAAATACTACCTCACTATTTTAAATGCCATTGTTGGCATTTTTCTTAAAGTTTTTGGATTAAACATGATAAACATAGATCAGCTGAAGGTAAGCAGGCTAGGCCTCATATGGCAGCTCCATGACTTCAGTTCAGTTCTGTTGCTCCATCATCTCTAAGGGCCACACCCTCCCCCACATGGTCTTGATTGATTACTTTCCAGTCTTTTTCCCTATGTGGATATATTTTTCTTAAACACTGGAGTAATAAAATATATATCCAGTACTATGATATCTTGTTTTCAAATGGTAAGTACTTTAGGGACGCCTGGCTGGGTCAGTCGGTTAAGCATCTGACTTTGGCTCAGGTTATGATGTCCGGGTTTGTGAGTTTGAGTCCTGCATCAGGCTCTGTGCTGACAACTCAGAGCCTGGAGCCTGCTTGGGATTCTGTCTTCCTCGCTCTCTGCCCCTCCCCTGCTCATGCTGGGTCTTTCTCTGTCTCTCAAAAAATGAATAAACATTTAAAAAAATATTATTTTTACTATTAGGTGCTTTCCCCACAAAGACTTAAGGCCATGTAACTGCCCAGATAATATTATTTGGACACAAGTCAGCATGCAAAAGCTCGCTACATGGCAGGAGCTGGTGCTATGCATTTCTCTTTTCATTCTGACAGGTTGGCCCGCCTATAATCACCGCTGTGCCCAGATTGCCTTAATAACAGCCTTGCCTTGCCCCACTTCCTGAGCAGATGCATTCCTGCCTCCTCTGATCATAGAATGCTATTCTGATTCTCGAGGGCGTGGCCCATCCTAGTTTAGTACCTGCTTGCTGGGGACCCGCCCTGGGTCACTCATCTTTGGTACCAACAATCTGATTGCTACCATGGGATTTTTTTTTCGTTTTCTTCTCAGCAACTTCAACTTGAAGAAAACACTCTCCTAACTCACTTCTCCTCTCCTGCCCATGTAAAGCTCTCTAAGGGTTAACAATTATCTTTCTGTCTGTAAGTTTAGGAAAGCAGGTAAACTGGTGTGTGGCAGGTTTAATGGGATTGCTAGAGTACACAAAGTATTTCTGATAGAAGTATCCTGGTAACATGTTTATAGTAGTTAATCATGAGGATCTGCTGTTAATCTCTCCATATATGTGTGTGCACACATGCACATAAACTCACATGCAAATATACACACACATGCACTGTCTAGAGTGTATAGTGTTCTATAATTGTTACTTTGTTACCAGGGATACTTTTGGTTCACTTTTCACTTGATTCTTTTGAGCACAACAATGAAGTGGAAAAGAAGTTTAAGGATTGAGGCACCTGGGTGGCTCAGTCGGTTAAGCGTCCGATTTCGGCTCAGGTCATGATCTCACGGTTCGTGAGTTTGAGCCCTGCGTTGGGCTCTGTGCTGACATCTCAGAGCCTGGAGCCTGCTTCGAATTCTGTGTCTCCCTCTCTGTCTGGCCATTCCCCTCTTGAGCTCTGTCTCTCTCTCTCTCAAAAGCCAATAAACATTAAAAAAAAAAAAAAAGAAAAGTTTAAGGATGGACATTGGAGTCACTTTTCCTCTTTTTTTAAGTTTATTTATTTTGAAAGAGAGAGAAAGCACAAGTGGGGAAGGGGCAGAGAGAGAGAGAGAGAGAGAGAGAATCCCAAGCAGGTTCCACACCACCAGGGCAGAGCTTGATGCATGGCTCAAACCCATGAACCACGAGATCATGACCTGAGCTGAGATCATGACACTTAACCAACTGAGCCACCCAGGCGCCTCTGGAGTTGCTTTTCCTCTTAAGGAGAGATCTGTGACTGGAGCCTAAGCCTCTCAATGAGGGTGGGTCCTGCATTGTATTTTTTGTTCCTTAGTGACCATTGACTTTCTGAAGAGAGAAGTGACATTTACTGAATACTTGGTATTTGCCTAATAACCACTTTGGTCCCAAAGAGCATGTTCAAAGACCTTGGGTTACTTGTTCAAAGACCTTGGGTTACTTGTTTCATTCTCCAAAAACGGTGCCCTTTCTGGGTTGTTCTGAGGAGTAAATGAAATAACCACGTGATTGGCCCTGGCACCTATTGGGTAGTAAATAGTTCATTTATGCACAAAAGGTTGTGTGTTAATCAGTTGATAAAAATGTGACCACAGGTTTGCAGGAACCCTGTATCTCCCTGTTTTCCCTGTACTTTCCCTTGGAGCAGTTCAGTATTCGCTAATTCAGTGCTCATGGCAAATTTATACAACTATGTGAATAATGAGAATAGATTATACTTTGCCTCACCCACGATAGTGGACTTCTGCTTATGAAGATTCAGAAGTGCCTAAGAAGGTTTGAGTGCTGAGCTAGGCAGCTAGAGAACATCTCAAGCAAGGCATCAATGTTCCAAGAGGCTGCAGCTTGGGCCCTGGGGGCAGGCCCTGCCTTGGCCTCCAGCATTTGGTTGACAAGGCTCAGAGCGGAGCTCTCTCCCCTCGGCACCCTGTTGTCCAGGCACCGGTATTAGGTTGCTGCCTGCTTCCCCAGCCCAGAGGTGCCTGTAGAAACTTATAGTTTAAGCTTGATGTCACTGGATATGCCTGCTTCTAGGGGCAGGATGAACTCTTCAGGCACTTCTGGGGCCAGGTTCAGGTGGCTGTTTTGGGGTCAGGCTGAGTGGGAGCAGAGAGGACTGTTTACCTTGCAGCTGAAGCAGAGAAGCAGGAAAGAGACTGCATCTTATTAGCAGGGTCAGGGGATGAGGAAGGAGTGGGCGAGGCAGGCAGGGCCATCCCACGTCAGCCTGCAGGATGTGTAAAGGAGCTTTGAATTTATTCTAAATGCAACAGTGCCTGTCCTCATTGTATGACTTTGGGACCACCAAGCATATTTGATCCGATCACTGTAACTATGTTAATAAAGACACTTCCACAAACTTGCAAATTTTGTAACAGTTTAAGATACATTGACACATTTGCAAAGTTGTTTTGAAGGTGGAAATAGTTATAATTGTGTTTGTCTTTCTACTTTTCAGTATTTTGTCAAGTTTTCTTTAAGGATCATGTACTGCTTTTGTAAATGTGGTAAGAAAGGGGCGCCTGGGTGGCTCAGTCGGTTAAGCATTCGACTTTGGCTCAGGTCACTATCTCACGGTTTGTGAGTTCCAGCCCTGCGTCGGGCTCTGTGCTGACAGCTTGGAACCCAGCGCCTGCTTCAGATTCTGTGTCTCTGTCTCTCTCTAATCCTCCCCTGCTCTTTCTCTGTCTCTCTCTCAAAAATAAATAAACATTAAAAAAAATTTTAATGTGGTAAGAAAAAAGAGAGCCCTGACTGGAAAACTCCCTGGGCTGAGGGCTGAGGTCCAGAGATGTCAGATGTGGAGCTTCCACCCCTCGTGCAGACCATTTCCTCAAGCAGGTCACAGCCTGAGAGGTTGCAGGCTACCAACCCTTCCCTGTCCTCTGCTAGCTCATGGCCCCACACCCATACCCAGGCCAATTTCTCTTGGCTTTCTGCCTAGTTTGACAGAATAAGCAAGATCCATTCCCAAGAATGGGTACTGAATTTTACAAAATTATTTTTCTGCATTTATTAAGATGATCACATGGCTTTTTTCCCCTCAACCTATTAATGTAATAAATTGTGTTACTAATATTTATAATGTAGAATTGTCTTTACCTTCTTCAGCTAAATCACTCTTGGTTGTGATATGTAATTCTTTTTAATACTGCTGGCTTCAATTTGCTGGTGTTTTATTTAGGATTAAAAACTATTGTTTGTAAATGAGTGGCCTCATGGAGATGTAATATATGGCATGATGACTATAGCTGATAGTACTGTATTGCATATTTGAAAGTTGCTGGGTAGATCTTAAAAGTTATCGTCACGAGAAAAACAATTTTGTGACAATGTATGGTGATGGATGTTAACTTAACTTATTGTGGGGTGATCATTTTGTAAAATATACAAACATTAAAAAACCTCAGATATCGAATCATTATGTTGTACAAATGAAACTAATATAATGTTCTATGTCAATGATATCTAAATTTTAAAAAAGAAAAAAAAAGAAAGGAGAATGGTCTGTAGTTTTTTTGCCTTGTACTTTTCTTGATGTTGGATTCCACATTATGTAAGATTTTGGAATCTTTCCCTTTTCTATAGTCTACATTTAAATGAGTTTGGAGGAGGAAGTCTCTGATTATATTGCACTAACCAGTGTTTGGTCAGTGGTTGCTGTATCAATGGAAAGGCTAGTCCAATTATCACTATGTCTCCAACCTTCTGCCTCTGTGCTGTGACTTGGATGGTGACTTTTTGGGGTCTTGCTTCAGCTTGTGTCTCTGACCCCAGGGACCCATCCCATTTGTCCCTTATTTAGGACAAGCTCAGCCTTGACCTCAGTCGTCTTGAGTCCACTTAAAGATGGGTAGCTGTTCTTCTGCCCCTTGACCCCCTCTGCATTTTCCAGTAACTTCCTCTTGACTCTAGGCGACCCCCTTATGACTGATGGAGCAGGTTGGGCGGTCTGGTAAAACTTTCAAGGTTCATCCAGAGGTGAGGCCCAGGGACACCTGCATTGTTGATCAGTCCAAATCTGCTCTTACTTGGGGTGGAGGGACAATTTTTTTAACCAGAGTCCAACTGCCCTCTGAGCCTTGCACGCCCACCTTGATTCTCTTGATCACAGCCATCCATCCAAGTCCAAACTGGGTCTACCCAATATTTCTCCATGAACCACTGGGGGCCTCAGAGTATTCTTAGAGTTTGTTCATTCTGTACAAAATTTTAATATTGATTTATATTTTGCTGATAATCTTTAAAAAAGTACAAGCATGTCTTAGACTATCTGGATGACCAAATCTTGTATAGATTCTCCCATATGATTTCAGGACTGATGTTTGTATCTGTTTACCATCACATTGGCACTAAATCATACTCCAAAATGTTTTTTTTTTAACTTAAATATTGAAGTATTTTCTCTAACTATAACCTTGGGTAGGTCAGTGGACAAGTCTGCAAAAACAATCTCATGCCTGGAAGTTTCCTCCTCAAAAGAAGGCTACACATTCTTCAAGTTTCAACATAACTGTTTGAGATTGCTCTGAGACCACTTCCTGTACCAGGAGGTTCCTTCGAGTGCTTGTGCCCACTTTGAAGCCTCTCCAGCCATCCCTTGCTTCCTAGGCTCTTCTGTAGTGTCACCTCCTCATCCACAACTGGAATCTGCATAAACACCTGCTTCCAATCCATGGGCTTTGCTGTGGGTGAGTGAGGGCTTGGGCAAGACCTTTGGAACAAGAACAGAAGGTCCAGAGCCTCTCCCAAAATAGGCACCAAGGTTTTCACGTTGCGTCTCCAGGTCCTGGCAGCAGGTGTCACTACACGAAAAGTTGTAACCAGGTGGCAGATTTTTTTTTTTTTTTTTTTTTTTCCCATCAGTTTCCTCCTGTGAACTCAAGGGAAATCAGGGCAGCTTAGAGCCAGTTGTTTATCCCGTGAGGTCTATATAATGATGCCACTGTCACAGCGGAGCTGAATGGATCTAATGTCATCGTGGCTTCTGCCAGCATTGTCAACAGAGTGTGGGAGTAGAGTCTTGCTGGGACTAAGGACACACAGGCAAATTAGACTCATCCATTTTAGACTTATTTATAAACTCTCTAGATGGTTATACATATTAAGAAAATAATAAAATATCCAAATAAGGCCCAAGGACCAAATCTCTGTTTTAACTACTCAACATCTTGAAAATTCCAGCAATGGGGCGCCTGGGTGGCTCAGTCGGTTAAGCAGCCGACTTCGGCTCAGGTCATGATGTCACAGCCCGTGAGTTTGAGTCCCACGTCGGGCTCTGTGCTGACAGCTCAGAGCCTGGAGCCTGTTTCGGATTCTGTGTCTCCTTCTCTCTCTCTCTCTGCCCCTCCCCCGTTCATGCTCTGTCTCTCTCTGTCTCAAAAATAAGTAAATGTTAAAAAAAAAAAAAAATAGCTCCAGTTCTTCTGATTCTCCCCACGACTGCCAGCAGCCCACCAGTCCTTCGGGGGCCCCAGACTCCCCTCAGGATGGAGATCAGGAGATGTCCTTAGCATGCCTGCGAATCTTCTCTAAATCTTTTTTCCTCTTAAGAGTCTGAAACCAAGAATAATCTACCACCTTGAGGAGATCATTTCCTCTTCTTGGACTCAGTTTTCCCAACCAAAAATAAGGTTAAATCAGTGTTAATAAATTTCTCTTCTGTGAGATGATTCCCCAATTCCTAAAATCAATGAAAGCCAAACTGTCAAAACAATGCAGGTATTTTAAAAAAAAATGTATTTAAAAACAGGGGCGCCTGGGTGGCTCAGTCAGTTAAGCGTCTGACTTCAGCTCAGGTCATGATTTCACAGTTGGTGAGTTTGAGCCCCGCATCAGGCTCTGTGCTGACTGAAGCAGCCTGGGGCCTGCTTCGGATTCTGTGTCTCCCTCTCTCTCTGCCCCTCCCCTGCTTATGCTCTGTCTCTCAAAAATGGATAAACATTAAAAAAAGTAAAATAAACAAATAAATACACAAACATTAAAACATGTATTTAAAAACATGCAATAGGATAGAAACACACACACACATGGTGGGTATGATTCTGTAATAGGCTATCTTTGAAGGGTGGTGACCCAGGCCTGGGACCCAGAGGTGGGGGGTATGCTGCAGGGACAGGCAGTGATGACCAACACTGGTGGGGGTGGAGGTCTGCCATCTCCTGGATGATCGCTGCCCTGTCAGGCCTCTTGTAATCGTTACACAATTTGGTCAGAGTTTGTGCTTTTTGTTCTTCATGCAATAAAAATGATTTAACATTTTCACTCTATTATAAGATAAAACAGCATATAAATACACTTTGAATCGTTTTGTATAGCACTTAACTTCCCTGTGAGACCATTTTGGCTGCTTAGTTGAAGTCAAGTGATCCTGCTCACATTCTGTCAATGGATGATTTATTTATTTATTTATTTATTTATTTTTAATTTTTTTTACATTTTAAAATTTATTTTTATTTATTTATTTATTTATTTTTATTTTATTTATTTATTTTTTATTATTTTTGAGACAGAGAAAGATAGAGCATGAACGGTGGAGGGTCAGAGAAAGAGGGAGACACAGAATCTGAAACAGGCTCCAGGCTCCGAGCAGTCAGCACAGAGCCCGACGTGGGACTCGAACTCACGGACCGCGAGATCATGACCTGAACCGAAGTCGGACGCTCAACCGACTGAGCCACCCAGGCGCCCCTATTTATTTTTAATTTTTTAAAAATGAGCTTTCATCATGTTCTTTAAAAAAATTTTTTTTGAATGTTTATTTATTTTTTTAAGAGAGAGAGAGAGTGTCAGCAGGGAAGGGGCAGAGAGAGAGGGAGATAGGGAATACGAAGCCTGAAGGCTCCAGGCTCTGAGCTGTCTGCACGGAACCCGATGCGGGGCTCCAACCCAGGAACTGTGAGATCATGACCTGAGCTGAAGTCATGACCTGAGCTGAAGTCAGGCGCTCAGCCAACTGAGCCACCCAGGAGCCCCTGTCAATGGATGATGATTTAAAAAAGAGCATTTTATTGTTAAAGTTCTTAAGGAAGCACGGGGTTGGAGGATCTCTAAATTTTCTTTCAGGCCAGTGAATCTATATTAGTAGGGATGGAACTCTGGGAATGAAAGAAGAAAAAAAGGTATAGGTTCCCCTCCAGTGGGAACCTTGAGATCAGATGAAGTAAAGCATGTGTGTGTGTGTGTGTGTGTGTGGACACACTCAGGCATAGGCACAGAGACACATGCAAACACTGTTTTGTATTCCTTTTTAAAAATTTTTTTTTGGTTTTGGTTTTTTGACTTTTTATATTTGAGAGAGAGAGAGAGAGAGCTAGAGAACAGGGGAGGGGTAGAGAGACGGAGACAGAATCTGAAGTAGGTTTCAGGCTCCGAGCTGTCATCACAGAGCCTGACGTAGGGCTCAGCTCGAACTCACAAGCAGTGAGATAATGACCTGAGCTGAAGTCGGATGCTTAATCGACTGAGCCACCCAGGTGCCTCAGAACTGTATTCTTTTATGAGACTACAGTCCATCAGGTGCAGCCATAAGAGGACACAGGAAAGTCTCGGGAAAACAGCTGATTATACTCACAGGTCCTAGAGACAGGAAGCACGGTACACCCTACCGGGTCTCATGGGAAAGACATCGATGTGGTCAGGAGACCGGAGCAAGGGAAGCACTTAGCCCAGGGCCTTTATTGGGGTTTCCTTGGGAAAGGTAAGGCAGAGCAGGGTGAACAGTTTTGGCTACTTTGAATAGTTTCAGTCGCTCTAAGCTATAGGGGGTGGTCCCTAGATGCTGGCGCACGCTGGACAGTCTGATAAAACTTGTAAGACCTACGCTTCTCGAGCTGAAGCACAGCGACCCTTGCAAAGTTTATCAATCCAAATCTGCTCTTACTTGGGGTGGGAGGACAATTTTTTTGTACCTGGTTCTGGAATGATTAAGGAACAGGAGTATTGCTTCCAGCCAGACAGAGGAGGTAAGGCCTGGCTCTGATTGCTCAGTTTCCATATCAAGTGTATGCTCCTGGCTGGGCCACAGGGAAAGGCAGTCTCTCCTCGGCAGGGAAGATTTTTGAAAGATGTCAAAACATCATAATGTACAGAAAAGAGTATTTATTATAATATATCTGGGTGTGTTTGAGTGTGTTTTGTAATATACATAACATGTAATAGCAATGTATGTAATATATATTGTAATATATGTTGTATATATATTGTAATATATGTTACAGAACACACCTAGACAGACACACAGAGACACTCTTTTTAGAATTTTTAAATTCAGGGGCAGTAAAAATAGTATTTTATTCCACTTCCTCCCGCCCTCCCTTCCCCATACAATCTCTTCTTTAAAAGATGAAGATGTTCCAGGCTTGGCCCTCCCTTGAAAGGAATTTTAGATGAGGTTTCTTGATAACCAGGGCCATTTCCAGTTACTTCCATGGTACAGTGAGACCTCTCAGTACTCTGACTAGCTTAAAGGCCTTTGCGTGATACGGGAATTCATTTGCTAGGGAATTTGAATTTCAAATACGTCGCTGACAATCCTCCCCGTGACTTAGTACATCTCAAACTTTCTTATGCAGATGATTCTCTGCAGAGCTGGGTTGAGGTGCAGTCTTGGGCCTCAAACCTCTGATCCTGTCTGTTGCAACAGAGGCCTAGGGACCTGAATTTTTACAAGCCCTCAAGTGAATCTGATACAGGAGTTTCATGGAGAAACTGTCATCATACTGTTTCAGATATCCTATTGATGTAATAGAATATTTACTGAGAGAATCAAGGTACTAAGTATTCTAGAAAAAACATGTGAGAACCACCTAAAACACCCTTTTCTTGGGAATCACCTCTTTCCAGTCTGGGTGGTAAAGCTAAATGGGCCCACCTGTAACGTGCTCATAAGATCGTAGAACTCTCATGCTCTTGACTCACTGCAATCACATCAGCTTCATTGGGCTTTGGTCTTTGTAACCTCTGGGATTGCACTAATAGTCTGGATTTTCAAGACTTGAAGCATTTTATATGACTCATGGGAACAAATACATTTTATTTCTTGATCCAGTATAACATATACAAACACATATGGTTATTGAAAAAAAATTTCTCAATACTTAGACCTTTATTATTATATTTTCTGTTCTGTTCTGTTCTGTTCTGTTCTCTTCTACTTAGTTTTTAGACATACCGGTCATGACACACCAAATTGAATTCATGACCCACTATTCTAGTTGATCTATTGCTGCATAACAAGTTACCCCAAAAGTTAGTATTTTAAAGCAGCACCAATGGTTTTATTACCTCTCATGTTTTCTGTGGTACAGGAGTTTGAGAAGGGCTTGGCAGGGCTGTTCTGACTTAGGTCTCTAAGTGGTTGTAGTCAGTTAGTGACTGGACGGGGAGAGGGTAGGGCTGGACTCTTTCTCATGTAGTCTCCCCATGGGCTAGTGTGGGCTTCCTCCCAGCATGGCAGCTTCAGGGCAGTTGAACTGATTACATTACAGGTAGCTCAGGGCTCCAAGGCTGAGAGCCAGGGAGAAGATAGCTTAGTCACATAACGTCACTTCCTCCATAATCACAAGCCCACCCCAACTGCCGATGAAAGAACATGAACTCCACCTGTTGATGGGTGCAGTGACGAAGTCACGTTGGAAGAAGAGCCAGTGTGATGGAAGGTACTGGTGCTGCCAATACCACATAGAGGGCACCATTGCAATTTGAAAAGCATTCCTCTAGAGGGCACTGTTGTCATGTGACGTTCGATCTGTTTCACTTTGGAGGATGGGTGGGATGTTGGGAAGAGAGAAAAAGGAATTTGAATGTTGGCAAAAGTGGAGCAGCTTATCCTGTTTGAACTGATCATTCTTTCTGTTGCATAGAACATGTGATGGCCACGATGGGTGTGTATGGCCTTGTGGATACCCCAGGGTAAAGGAACCCAGCAAAGAAGGAGGAGGAGAGCTGGTGACCTGCGTGCAAGGTTTCAGGTCTGTGCACATTTACCCCAGTGCCTAGCAGAAGGCCTTGCGTATGGTCTGCTTTGCCAGCTAAGTATAAAGTGCCTGCACGTCACCAGGCATAAGCCCAAGCTATGGGTATGATAGTGCCACCCCTAGAACCCTCATGGAACCCACTATTCTCAATAAAGCATGGCTGGCTCCATGCCTCTAGTACTCAGGGACTAGACATGATGATTTGGAGGAATAATGAAGAATATTGTAAGCTTGTCCCAGGACAGCGTATAAAGTGAGAAGAGAAAGGGCCCAAGGAGAGGAAACTAAGCAAATTTAGCATTTAAAGAGAAGAGGAAGCAGCAAAGGAGACTCAGAAGATGAGAGACGGTCAGAGGGGCAGGAGGAGAATGGAATGAATGGTGACAGGGGCTGGGGCAGACTTGCCAGGAAGAAGGAGTGGCACTATGGGTCTAGTGTGGCAGCAAAATCAAAAGGCCATCAGATTTGGCAACATGGCAATTGTCGGTGACTTTTCTGATGACATTGGCAGGAAATGGAGTGAGCAGGATGTTATAAGGAATTCAGTGGTAATGGGAGGGAGGAGTAAAGGGGAGAAACTTGAGAGGGAGACAGAGTCAAGATGTTCTTCCTTCCTTCCTTCCTTCCTTCCTTCCTTCCTTCCTTCCTTCCTTCCTTCTTCCCTTTCTGTCCTTCTCTCTTTTTCTTTCTTTCTTTCTAATCTTGGGCAAGACTAAGTTTGTACATAGGTGGGGAAAGGAAACAGGTGAGGAGAAATCAGCCTAAAAAGGAGTAATTGATACATCTTGGCCCAGAGGGGATGGGGTCAAGGTCCAGATGGAGAGTTAGCCTTAGAAGAGTAAGGTGGCCCTTGCTTCTGAGAGACAGAGAGCAAGAGAGACAAGGAGAAACTGATAACACAGGAAAGAGGTCAAGGTTGAGGGATAAGGGGTGGTTAGCTGAGCTGGTTCAAACAGCCTCTGTTTCCAGAGTGAGCAGTGAGGAAGGGGTAGATGGTGGCTTGGGGGAGTTTTCAGTCAGAGATGAGCAAAAAGCCTGTTTGGTTTCAACTCACACATAATTAGGATCTATTCTGCGTTAAGAGTTTTCACAGAAATTACTCTATCCTTCCAATAATATGTGAAATAGAAATCATTCCTTTTGCAGGCTTTATCCTCTTCTTTGGTGAGCTCCTTGCTTCACCTATACATGGAAAGAATATGGCTGTGAGGCAAAGAGGGATGTGCTTATTCCAGGTCCATCCAGGAGCTCACAGAAGGGGTATCACTTAGCTCAGGGACCCTTGGCAAGGCAAATTGCCTATTTGAGACAAGACAGAGCAACCATGTTTCTGTTTTGAGTCCAGGAAGAGGAACCGGTGTGAAGGAAAGGGTTCTGATGACATTTGCTCAGGGTCTAGTTAAAGGGAAGAGGAGCAAATAGTGAAATCTGCCTTTTCAGGAGTAAATGTGTAAATGTGGAAGGTGAAGTCCACCAAGGCAGGGCAGTGCAGTGCAAACATTGTGGCCCTTGTGCTCGGTTCTTACTAGCTTTGTACGCCCTTTCCTTTAAAGTTTTATCTATTCAAGTAATCTCTATATCCCATGTGGGGCTCAAACTTACAACCCTGAGATCAAGAGTTGCATACTCCTCTGCCTGAGCCAGCCAGGTGCCCCAACTAGCTTTGTACTCTTAAACAAGGAACATAACACTGAACCTCTGTTTTTTCATCTGCCAAAAAGGATTAATTCTACTGACTCTGTGCACTTATGGAATGCAAAGTACCTGCTAATCCTAAACACCCATATCTGCTATATTGTTATTATTATTTCCATCTCAGAGATCGTCAGAATTCCTGTCTCAACCCCAGGACTTCAAGAACGTGGTTTAACTCTGGAATATTTTTAACATATACCCATTTTTATCATTTTTTGTATTCCCTCTTATCCTATAATGATTAGCAGTTAAATTCTTAAAATCAAGATTCCCGGGTATTTCATCTCTGGGGAGTGATACAAAAAGGGAGTCAGGGAGATGGTGTCTTACTCCATCACTTCAATTCGGGAAAGCTGGGAGGAGAACCAGAGGCCAATGTGGCTGCAGCTGTAGGGAGAGGGCTTGCTGCTGGGTGAAAAGGGGACTGCCAGTGTCCAGGAGGGGTCTTAGCGCCCAGCTGAAAGGCAGGCCCGGGAGGAGACCCAGGCGAGGCAGCCCACAGTATGTCATATCCAAAGGGAGGGCTTCCTTAACACTTCCCACCAGTGTGTCACCTGCACTGCCTAGAGGCTGGATGGCTGTCCAGATGGTTTGGTTCTGTGTTTCCTTGTTGCTCCTGCGTTTACCCTGATCACCGTATGTACCCCTCTGTGCTCACCTTACTTGCATCGCTCATCAGTCAATAACTGCTTGAGTGAGGACAGGTGGGGAGATTTTGATGGCCTCTTTCATCTGATCCAGGAACACCAAGGTCGGACCCAACCTAGCTCTTCCTTGCCTTGCTCAGGACAAATGACTGAAACAGCTCTGTGGGCCAATGAACATAAGCCTGCAGATTGCCTTGACTGTAAGAAGAACTCAACCAATCTTAGGACCAAGGGATGGGGTCAAGAAGTAGAGGGCCCTTGGGCGCTTGGGTAGCTCAGTGAGTTAAGCATCTGACTCTTGGTTTTAGCTCAGGTCACGATCTCACAGTTTCATGGGTTTGAGCCCTGAGTTGGGCTCCATGCTAATAGTGCGGAGCCTGCTTGGGATTCTCTCTCTCTCCCTCTCTCTCTGCCCCTTCCCTGCTCACGGTCAATCTGTCTCTCTCAAAAATAAATAAATAAACTTAAGAAAAAAAAGACGTAGAGGGTCCTTTGCGATTTTTACTTTGTTTATTTCAATCAATGGGCCTCTGCTTTAAGAAGCAGGGTGCTAGGGGCACCTGGGTGGGTCAGTCAGTTGAGTGTCTGACTTTGGCCAGGTCATGATCTCGAGGTTTGTGAGATAGCACGGAGCATGCTTCAGATCCTCTGAGCCCCTCTTTATGCCCCTCCCCCACTTGTGCTGTGCCCCAAATAAAAAAAAAAAGAAAAAAAAAAGGAGCAGGGTGCTAAATGCTTAATGGGACTGGCTGGGCCATGGGTTGGCAATGGCTGCTTCTCTCTACTGAAGGCTGGGGATCCCATTGGATAGTTCTCTCCCATAGCTGTGGATCTCTCTGATTCTAGCAACCATCCCTCCCGTTCTCCTCTAGGTCTAGAGACAACAACAGCTCCCCATAATTGCTAGCTACAGGGTGAAGCACAAGATTGTTGGTTTCCTTTAATCTTGTCTGAAGGTGCAGGAAGGTCCGTATCAAGTATCATCCAGACTGAGAAGGCACTTTAAGACTGAAAAGCAAAACAAGCAAGGCCCCCTATACGATTTACAGAATTTTATTCAGGGTAGCTTGTTGACAGGGGAATTGGATGGGCAATCCAGACGGTACACAGCTATTCTCCACCAAGTCCAGATCTTAATCCTCAGCTTTTATAGAGCAAGGGGCATGGTAGTGAGGTCACAGGGTAGTTATCTAAAGTGGGACCTTCTGTGTACCAGTCATCTCTACTGGCTATGCAAAGTATTTTTCTTAATGTTTATTTATTTTTGAGAGAGAGTGAGCAGGGGAGGGGCAGAGAGAGAGGGAGAGAGAGAGAGAGAGAGAGAGAGAGAGAGAGAGAATCCCAAGCATGCTCTGTGCTGTCAGCACAGAGCCCAATGTGGGGCTCGAACTCACTGTGAGATCGTGATCTGAGCCAAAACCAAGTGTCAGATGCTTAACTGACTGAGCAACCCAGACGCCCCATCTCTACTGGTTATCTAAAGTGAAGCCTTCTGTGTGTCACTTTAGGGAAGATGGAAACAAGACATTCATGTTCTGGGCAGGGCATACTTAACCTGCAGGGGACCTAGAACACGGAGCCCTGAGGGAGGTCATTATGCGGACATGAACAGTGGAAGCTCAAAGATGGAGTCAGTGTTGTCAGTACTCCTACCTTTGTTCACATCATTGGAACTCATCTCTTTATTACACTCTCCTCAATTATACTGCTGGGTATGCCCCCACTTTTAAGTTCAGACTCTTCCTTTGAGTCCTTTGTGCCTTAGTCCTAGTTTTATAAATGTCTTGCTCAGCTTTAGGAGTCCTAGAGGGTCCCTCAGATGTTGCTGAGTTCTCCAAGAATTCCTTCCCTGACCTTCCCTGGGGGCCCTAGAAACATGAGAGTGGGAGAATGAGGTTTTGTAAGCAATTATGCAGCGCCCCCCCCCCCCCCTTATTACTCACGTTGCCCTGTATTCCTCCCATCCAAAAGACCTAAAATCCTGTCATTGGAGGGTCTTCCTCAAAAAGCCCAGGCATATGTTCTGGAATCAAAAGGTGATGAATAGGTGTTCCAGTCTGTTCTGAGGGTCCAAACCCCTTTAGAACAAGAGTCACAATAGGATATAATGTTAAGATAAAGATATCAGTTATTAAAAATAGCATACTTTATATGATTCAGACAAAGCCCCAACCCAGGTAAAACTAATTATGGTGTTAGAAGTCAGGAGAGTGGGGGGCACCTGGGTGGCTCTGTTGGTTTAAGTGTCCAACTCCGGCTCAGGTCATGATCTCACAGTTCATGGGTTCGAGCCCTGTGTCGGGTTCTGTGCTGACAGCTCAGAGCCTGGAGTCTGCTTCAGATTCAGTGTCCCACTCTCTCTCTGCCCCTTCCCCCACTTGTGCTCTCTCTCTCTCTCTCCCAAAAATATATAAGTAAACATTAAAAAAAATAATAAAAATAAAAAGAAGTCAGGACAGTGGACTCTTGATAGATGAATGGATAAAGAAGATGTGATATTTATACATATAAAACTCGGCCATCGGAAAATAAATTTTGCCATTTGCAACAACATGGAAAGATCTAGAAGGTATAATGTTAAGTGAAATAAGTCAAAGAAAGACAAATACCATATGATTTTACTCATGTGTGGAATTTAAAAAACAAAACAGGGGAGCCCCTGGGTGGCTCAGTTGGTTAAGCATCTGACTTCAGCTCAGATCATGATCTCATGGTTTGTGAGTTTGAGTACCATGTTGGGTTCTGTGCTGACAGCTCAGAGTTTGGAGCCTGCTTCAGATTCTGTGTCTCCCTCTCTCTCTGCCCCTCTCCTGCTTGCACTCTCTCTCTCTCTCTCAAATAAATAAACATTAAAAAAAAAAAAACAGGGGGACCTGGCTTGCTCAATTGGTAGAGCATGCAACTCTTGATCTCAGGGTGATGAGTTCAAGCCCCATGGTGGGCATAGAGCTTACTACATTAAAAAGAAGAAGAAGAACAAAATGAAAAAGGGACAAACGAGAAAACAGGCTCTTAAATATAGAGACAAACTGGTGGTTGCCAGAGGGGAGGAGGGTAGGGGGATGAGTGAAATAGGTGATGGGGATTAAAAGTACATTTGTTGTGATGAGCACTCACTAATGTGTAGAAATGTTGAATCATATAGTACATCTGAAACTAATACTATGTTAATTATACTTGAATAAAAAGAAAGAAGTCAGAACAGTGGTCCCTCTTGGGAAGGGGGTGGATAGCTCCTGGGAGAGAGTAGGCTTCTAGGATGCTGATAAAGTTCTGTGTTTTCTGTTTGCTAGTTTTATATATGTATTAAGTTTGTGAAAATTCAACAAGTTGTACATTTATGGTTTGTGCTCTTTATCATATGAACGCTATGCTTCAATTCAATGTTCAAAAATATTTATGCTATTTCCAACAGTAACAAAAACTTTAAGTCCAGGAATAGATCTAACAAACAGATATGCAAAAACTTTATGGAGAGCATAAAAGAAGACCTAAAAATACAGAAAGTATAAAGGTTAATTTTCTGTGTCAATTTGGTTAGACTATGGTACCTAACTGGTCAAACAGCAGTCTAGATGTTACTGTGAAGGTGTTTTTTAGATGAGATTAACATTTAAGTCAGTAGACTTTGAGTAAAGCACATTACTTTCCATAATATGGGTGGGCCTCATCTAATCAGTTGAAGACCTTAAGAGAAGGGACTGAGGGGGTGCCTGGCTGGTTCAGTTGGTAAAGCATGCGACTCTTGATTTCAGGGTCATGAGTTCAAGCACTATATTGGGCGTAGAGCTTACTTGGGAAAAAAAAAAAGAGGGGCACCTGGGTGGCTCAGTCAGTTGAGCATCTGACTTGATTTTGGCTCAGGTTATGATCCCAGGGCCATGGGATCAAGCTCTGCGTTGGGCTCCGTGCTGAGCATGCAGCCTGCTTAAGATTCTTTCTCTCTATCTCTCTCCTCTGCCCCTCTCCCCTGTTCTCTCATGCTCTCTCTCTCTCTCTCTCTCTCTCTCAAATAAAAAACAAAAAAACAAAAAAACAAAAAAACAAAAAAAGAGGAGAGATTGAGGTCCCAGTGGAGGAAGGAATTCTGTCGTCAGGCTGCCTTAGGACTTAAGACATCAACTCCTGCTGGCATTTCCAGCTGGCCTGCCCTGCAGATTTTGGGCTTGCCAGACCCTACAATTGTATGAGCTAATTACTTAAAAGTAATCTCTGTATACACACACACACACACACACACACACACCCTGTTTTTCTGTTTTTTTGAGGGAAACTAGACCAACACAGAGAGATACACTACATTCATGAATGAGAAGAATTTTCTTCCAAATAATAAATTACAAATTTAATGTAATTCAAGTCGATCTTTGAGTAGGATTTTCATGAAATTCAACAAAATTAATATTAAAGAGTTAAAGAATCAAGACAAACTAAGAATTTTGAAGAAAAATATGGTGGGAATATTGGCCCTAAGTTACTAAGACTTATCATAAATCTATAGAAATTAAAATTGCAAGTTTTGGAGAAGGATGAGTTTCTGAGGTCTCCATCTATATATGGGAACTTGAATTTAATGGTGAAGTATTATGAATTATAGGGAATAATGGACTATTCAATAAATACGCTCAGATTCTCTCTATAATGGTTCTCCATTGAGAAAAATAAAATTAAATCCCTTCCTCATAGCACATACAAGGTAAATCCCATATAAACACCAATGTAAAAGAAATGTGTAAAACTTTAAAAAGAAACACAGAAGAATACTTTTGTAGAATAGAGATAGATTTCTCAAATAAATCCCAAAACTCCCATGAACCAATTTGATAATATTAAAATTAAAACCTGGCAAATACTGAAATATAACCAAAGTTAAAAGACAAGCTATAGACTGAGTGAAGATGTCAGCAATGCATATAATGACACATAATAAGTAACCAGGATATATAGAGATTTGTAAATGAGTAAGTAAAAGACAGATAATGCAGCAGAAAATTGGCAGTGGATATAAATGGGTGATTCATAGAGAAAGAACCTGAATATCCATAATCTTTTTGACAGATGCTTAACTCCACTGGTAATCATAGAAATAGCCACTAGAATAAGATAACATTTTATTTTATTAAAAAAATTTTTATACCCTTGAAAATTTTTTTAACATTTATTTATTTTTGAGAGAGAGAGAAAGAGAGAGAGAACAAGTGGGGAAGCAGGGGGGGGGCTGAGAGAGAGGGAGATACAGAATCTGAAGCAGGCTCCAGGCTCTGAGCTATCAGCACAGAGCCTGATGTGGGTCTCGAACCCATGGACCATGAGATCATGACCTGGGCTAAAGTTGGATGCTTAACCTACTGAGCTACCCAGGTGCCCCTAAAAAAAAATTTTTTTTTAAGTAGGCTCCATGTCCAACATGGAGCTTGAACTCACAAACCTGAGCTCAAGAGTCACATTCTCTACCCGAGGCAGCCAGGCCCCCCTAAAATAATATTTTATAATCATCATGCTGAGAAAAAAAAAAAGTCTGATCTACTAAGGGCTGGTGAGGATATGGGTAAATGGGAATTCTTACATATTGCTGGTAGGAATGTAAGTTATTTCAACTGTTTTGAAGAATAACTTATCAGTGTCTAGGGGAGTTGAATGTATACCTTATAACCCAACATTTTCACTCTAGTCTATGCCCTAGAGACACTCTCACATTAGTGCACAAGAGTGGCCATTGTGTTTCTTTGTAGAGGGGAAAAGTGGGAACAACCTAAATGTTCCTCAGTAGGTATGTGCTATATTATTTTCTGTATTTTCTCTTTGAACAGTTTCTTCCCCATCCACTGCCTCCTCCTCCTCTTCCTCCTCCTCTTCTTCCTCCTCCTCTGTCTCTGCTTCTCTCTCTTTCTCTTTCTGCCTGGCTGGGGTAGGTGGGGTAGTGGATGTGGTGGGAAGGCCCTAGGACTGGGATTGATGTAGAAGCCCAAGTAGCATGAGTGGAGCAAACACCTCTATGAGGAATGTATACAGAAGCCTCTGAAACTGGTCCTGAAAGTGGGAGAAAAGGAGGCTACTGGTGGGTCAGGACACATTAAAAAAATAGCTATGGGGCACCAGGTTGTCTCAATCCATTAAGCGTCTCTTGGTTTAGGCTTAGGTCATGATCTCATGATTTTGTGAGGTTAAGCCCCATGTCAGGCTCCATGCTGATAGTGAGGAGCCTGCTTGGGATTCTTTGTCTCTCTCTCTCTCTGCCCCTCCCCCACTTGCACTGTTTCTGTCTCTCTCAAAATAAATCAATAAACTAAAAAAAAATAATAGCTAAAACAATAGCAGCTTTATTGAGATATAGTTCACATACTATATAACTCATCCATTTAAAGTATACATTTCAGTGTTTTTTAGTATATTCATGAAGTTGAGCAACCATTACCCTAATCAATCACTGTTGACTTTATTTGATTTTTTTTTTGGCTTAAAACAATGGAAATTTATTCTTTCTCTTTTTCTTTTTTTTTTTTTTTTTGAGAGAGAGTGAGCGTGCATGTGTGTATGCACATGAGTTGAGGAGGGGCAGAGAGAGAGGGAGAATCTTAAGCAGGTTCCTCACCCAGTGCCTGACCCCCACACAGGGCTTTATCTCACCACTGTGCGATCATGACTTGAGCTGAAATCAAGAGTTGGGCACTCAACCAACTGAGCCACCCAGGTGCCCCAGAAATTTATTCTTTTCTAGAGAAGCCAGAAGTCAGAAATCAAGGTGATGACAGGGTTGGTTCCTTCTGGAAACCCTGAGGAAAAATCTGTTATATATCTCTCTCCTACTTCTGGTAGCTGCTGACCATCCTTGGTATCCTTGGCTCATGGCTGCATCACTCCAGTCTTCATTGGGTGTGCCTCCATCTTCACATGCTCTTCTCTTCTGTGTCTCTGTGTGTTCTCTCCTCTTCTCATAAGGACATTAGTCATTGGATTTAGGGTCCATCCTAATCTAGTATATAGGCTGGGACATAATTTAAGCCTCTTTGAGGACAAAAATGTTCATGACAAATAAGGGCAGAAAAATGAAAAGAGAAAGAAAGGAGAAAAGTGGGTCCCAGTGAAGAAAAAGGGGTGGAGGTAATCAAAGAAGAGTAAAGGGAGATTAAAAGAAGCAAAATGAAGACCTTATGGAGAATGAAGGAGAATGCCTCTGAGGTCAGGTTCCTAGAAGTTTGGAATTTATACCTCTGAGCAGCCTCCTGGAAGCTCTTTAGCTAAGCCAAGATGGACAGCAGACATCTCTTCCAGAGTTTTTTTTTTCTTCTTTCTTTTTTCTTTTTAAGCCTTAATTTTTTTAGAGTTAAAATTTTTTTTTGATGTTTATTTATTTTTGAGAGAGAGACAGAGTGTGAATGGGGGAGGGGCAGAGAGAGAGGGAGACACAGAATCCGAAGCAGGTTCCAGGCTCTGAGCTATCAGCACAGAGCCCGATGTGGGGCTCAAACTCACAAGCTGTGAGATCATGATCGGAGCTGAAGTTGGTGGCTTAACCGACTGAGCCACCCAAGTATTTCTAGAGTGGTTTTAAGTTTACAGTAGGATTGAGAGGAATGTAGAGATTTCCCATATGTTCCTGTCTTTACTCAGGGATAGTCTTGCCTGTTATCAACATCACTAATCTGAGTAGTACATTTTTTACCAAGGGTAAGTCTACCTTGACACATCATAATCACCCAAGTGAATTAAGGTTCACTCATGGTGTTGTACATTCTATGGGTTTGGACACATGTATAATGATATATACCTATCATTATATTATCATCCAGAGTATTTTCAATGCCCTTAAAATTCTCTGTGTGCTGCTTTTTCATCTCTTCCCCCCTTCTTCATCCCTGGCAACCACTGACCTTTTTATTGTCTTCATAGTGTTGCCTTTCCTTCCACAAGCTTTAAATCAATAGAGTCAATTACAGAGCAAGAACCCAAGAACTTTCTTTTCGTTCCTTGTGATTTTTGAATATTCTAATATTATCAAACACTAGTGATTTTAGTACCATAAAAGAGGATATATGGAACAATGACCACCAGTCCACAGAAGAGCCAGAGGATCATTTAGAATTAATGTGTGCCAATGCCGTGCTTTACAATAACACAGACCATTTATTATAAAGCTGCAAAGAGGCTATTGCACTCAGGGGTGCAAACTCTAAGCCTGAATCAAACTCAGAACCTGAATCAGTGCAAAATCTTCACAACTGTCTCATGAAGCCTCAAAGGATGAATCAGACACCTTGCAGAGAGGGGGAGGGCCATGGCTGCTGGCCAACCGGGAGAGAAGAACCTGTAGACCTGGTGCCAAAGTCTTCAAAATTCCCACCGAGGAAAGTAAAAGCAAAGTCAGAGATATGCTTGAGTAAATGTAAAGCAATAATTTAGTAAGAAAACAGGAGCAGTCTCGCCCTGTTAAAGGATGGGAGGATAGTTGCCCTGAAGGCTTGTCATGGTTAGCTGAGTTTGAAAGACCAGATGGCTAACAACATGGAGACTTCTCCGTTCTGAGGAGCCTGTGGTAGGACAACCAGGCCACTATCCTGTAAGACTATGGATGGCAACTCAATGGCTTCAGTCTAGAGTGAATATGGATAAGGGGTCAAGTCAGACCCCTTGGGCCATTTATCTAGCAGTAGTTGTATAGCCATGCTTTTGAGATGGTAATGCTTAGGGACATTTTGCCCTAGGATCACAGAGTTTGCAGGTTGAGAAACTGAAACCCTGCAGTGTTAGATTGCCCCCAGCATTGAAGTTTGGAACATTCCTAGAGATATGTGACTTGAGCCACAACCCAAAGAATGAGGTTGGAAGGAACACAGAAATCAAAGGATTCAGGTGGATGGCATGAAGGGTTTGTTTCTGTCAAAACTGTCTTTCCTTGTTTAGTCACTTATCTCATTCTAGGGAGGAGGCCTCAGTCTAGTTCTCCTTTTTATAGAAAGGTCAGCCGGGTGGGTCAGGCAGCTGGGGAATGTGTGCTTTTTCCTGAGTTCAAGCTTCCTGATTCATAGGGTGAAATTCAGCTTTCTAATTGCTTCTCCGAGAAGGATGAGCTCATTGGTGGTGACAAGAGCAGCCCTCTGTCCTTCCTTCTCTTCTCCAAATGCTGGAAGAAGTGGGATGTGAACTCTCAAATGTCACAGAAGCCTACAAAATGCTGACTTCCAGATGCCAGGCATAACTGGGGTTGGCTCAGAACGTGGAGATAGGGCAACATCATCATCTGCTAAGAATTCATTGTTCTGCAACTTGCCTGGGACACAATGGCAAGACTGAAACAGGAGGGATAGATGTGGGGTGGGGTGGGGGCAGGCAACCTGGGTGTGTCTTTGCAAACACAGCCTTCTTGGGGGTGGGGAGAGGAGCAGTGTGGGATTAGTCAACAGGCCCACTGTGAGTGGGTTCAGGGCACCAAGAAGCAGGGACACAAAACACATACCCAAACAAAGAAAGGGAGGGGAGAGCATTGGTTTGGAGACATTTTGATATTCACTGCTTAAAAAAAAAAAAAGCACTGAAGTAGTCATGAGAAAATTCAGAATTTTATTTTGTGCTGTGTATTTGAATTACAAATGGTGGGTGGGCACCGTGACCTTTGCAGAGTCTAGGGTGCTATTTGGATTAGGAAGTCTGGATTGAATGGTGCCAGGCTCCCTTGTGGGCAGAAGGGCAGCTGATGGCCTGCTGGGCATGCTTTGAGTGGACTGAGCAGATCCCTGACGCTTTCCAAAAGGGCTCCGGAGGGTTAGCAGTTACAGTGGGATTAGAGATTATTTTATTTGCTTCTTTGTTCATTGTGTGTTTTCCAGGTTTTCTTTTGTCTATATGTATATGCACACAGATTTTTAAAACCTTAATTTTATTAATGTAAAATCACACAGTTAACATGTTATTGCATTCTTGAACAAAATTACTACTTTATGGTAAGAGTAACAAAGTCCCCTTTGGCCATTGCTCCTTTTAGGGCTTTTTTTGTGCATTCATACACATATAGGAACACACAGATGAGAATCAGGTTGTTTTGTGTTGGTGGCTTATGTAAAAACATGAATGACATTGGACTGCACATTTCTTTCCTCAACTTGTATTTTTCACTCAACAACATGTCTTGGTTATTATGACACATTGATCTGCTTCACTCTTAATTACAGCATGCTAGTCAATAGTATGGCTTTATTATATTGATGTAGCTAGTCCCTTCTTCATGGATATGTAGGTTTTTTTCTAATTTTCCACTATTGCAAACAATGCTTTAGTCAACATCCTTAAACACAACTCCTTGGGCACAGGAACAATAGTCTCCTCTAGGCAGATATATAGAACACTGGGTCCTAAGATCTTAAATTTCATTAGGTACTTGAAACTTGCCCTCCATTCAGGCTGTAATAATTGATATTCCCATTACAGTATTAAAGTATCCGCTTTCCACTACTTTATTAACACTTGATCATAAGGAAAAAATTGCGGGTCTGATGAATGAAAAGTGATGTCTCATTGGTTTTCTTTGGCCTTTTCCCGATTACCAGTGAGGCTATTTTTATTTATTTCTTCATCCTTTCCTGAACTTAATTTTTTCCTCAGGAAACATGTGCTACTTTCATAATATTGAAGGGTGTTCTCTTCTTCTCTTACTCTTCCTCCCTCTTCTTGTTGTTGTTAAAGCAGGCCCAAGCAAATAGAGGAGGACTATTTGCTTTCATTGGACCATCTTAAGTGACATGCCGATTTCTGAGCCTATCACTGTTAGGAGATATGAGAATCTACCACTGCGGGGAAGGTAAGTGGGATTCGCCTGACTGGCTTACAGACTGCTCTTGGATCTGGGGACTGGGTCAGTCCCACAGTCCTCATGACTACTGCTGAGTAGAGGAGGGCTTTGTTTATTGTGTATGACTCTTTCCAGTTCTGATACTCTCTGACTGCAAGAAATACTGACGTTGTTTGTTTAATCAATGATCTTTTGGTTGAAAAGAACAGAAACCTACTCAAGCTAGATCAAGTGATAAGTGGGATTTATTTGGGGGTGGAGGGGGAGATCAGGGGTATCTCCCAGAACATAAGGTGGAAAATAGAGCCGGGCTGGGATAAGAACTGGAATGCTGGCAGAAACAAAGGTCACTCTCTCTCCTTCATCCTCTCTGCTCTTCTAGGCTCATCTCCCTCTTTTCTCCCTTTTCGTTCCGACCAAGTGCTTCTGCTCATATATCTCGTATCTGGTCTAGACTGGCCATCTTAACTTTAATTTAATGTCTTTTTTCCATAAATACCTACCATTGATTTTCTATGATGTCTGGGTCTCCTAGTTTAGTATTTATGAGGATAAAAATATGTTTGGTTTCTAGCCAGCCAATGGACTGGCTGATTTTGAGTCATGTGTTCAAACCTGATCCAATCAACTTGTATGCTTGAGGCAGAGTGGGGATCTGCCCCTTCCACTGTCTGTGGGTGTGGCAATTCCTCCAGAAACTCCAGGGGCAGGTTGGGGAATGAAATGTGCCTCCTACAAAGGTGTGGTCTTCTAAAATTTGAGGAATTGTGCTGTGTCCTAAAGTATGTCAGCAGATTTAAGAATACCGTGAACTTTCATAGAAGGAGGGAGGTGGGGGATGGGCTAGATGGGTGATAGGTATTAAGGAGGGCACTTGTTATGATGAGCACTGGGTGTTATATGTAATTGTGATGAATCACTGAATTCTACTTCTGAAACCAATATTGCCCTGTATGTTAATTAACTAGAATTTAAATTTAAAAAATGTTTAAAAAAAAGACTACCATGAGCTTCCCCAAGTGTTACTTTTTTTCTTTCTCCTCCTTTGACCCCAAACCCGAATCTGGAAATCTAAGTGAAGTTTTATGCACAAAGATATTTATTTATTTGTTTGTTTGTTTGTTTGTTTATTTATTTATTTATTTATCAATCAGAGAGAGAGAGACAGAGAGAGACAGAGAGAGAGAGAGAGAGGGAGAGAGAGAGTGCAAACAGGGGAGAAGGGTGGAGGGACAGAGAGAATCTTGAGCAGGCTCCACACCCAGCACAGAGCCCCACATGGGGCTCGATCTCACCATGGTGAAATAATGACTTGAGCTGAAATCAGGAATCGGTCGCTTAACTGACTGAGCCACCCAGGTGCCCCAAAAGATATTTTATAAATATTATATATAATATTATAAGTTGAAATTGACAGAATGTCTTGTACTCAGAGGATGACCAAATAAAAAGTCCACTGTGTGGCAAATTATGTGTCGTAAAAGTGATGTTCATAAAAATTCAAAATAACAAAGGACATGCATATTATAAGGTATAATAATAGTAAGTATAATAATATATTTGTACATATGGTATGATCACAGCTATGTAAATAAAAACAAACCAAAATTATATGTCTATATATGATGATATGGTTGATGGCTCTTCTCAATAATGTCTGAAAACCATCTCCCTTTTCTCTGAGTTCTGAGACAGTGGGGAGGATCTTTAATTTCACTACTGTGTCCCCAGAGTTAGCACAGTGTACATAACAGACACTGAGCAAATATTTGCCAAATAAGTGAATAAATCATGAGTGAATCTTTAACCTGAGGGTGATTGGGAGGGTAAAGATGAGGTTAGTGGCTACTATGCTGTGGGATTCCAGCCTCTTGTCTAGAAGTTTGCGTGGGATGAACTGATCAGTGGACATGGTTTTCAGAAGCCCTGCTTGATATAGCCGACTGCTTCCAACCCTTCAGTTTTTCCAAACTAATAATCCTTATTGGAGAAGGGAAGCTCATTTGGAGGCCCATTACCACCATCTCGAGGCCACCACTGATAGCCTACTCTTACCAGAGGCTTGAGAGACCCCTTTGGCTCATTCCCTGTACCCACCACTTTGCTGACATCCAAGGAGCTGGGAACTCTATGCTCAGGAGCTCTGTTTTCCATCCATGCCTGAGATAAGTGGCACGTCACGTTCTACTTCTCCACTATAACACAGGGTCTTCACTGGTTCAGGATGGTACATTTCTGCAGCTCGACTCAGGTTTTGCTAAAACAAGAGCTTTCTATTCTGAGAGCGATGAGGATGCTGAACTCTATCAGTGCAAAAGGGTGTGTGTGTGTGTGTGTGTGTGTGTGTGAGAGAGAGAGAGAGAGAGAGAGAGAGAGAGAGAGAGAGAATAAAATTCTGAGATCAATGAATATACTAAGATGGAGTGTCCAGTATGTCTAACATCTACTAGTACTTGTCTGTGCTTCATCTTCTCTTGGTCTGTGAACACTCTTGATCCTCTACCATTCTAGATTTCATCTCTTTCCTCCTTTACCCACTTCTATTCTGCCTCATCCAGATGATACGTTATATCCCTCACACCTCCTGTGTCCTTCAGGTCTGGCACCAACCTATTTATCAGTGAGATTCGCAGCCTCCAGGGGCTGCCAAGCAGTTTCTCACATAGCCTCAGAACACCTCTCTTCATAGCAAATAAGCTTTCACCCCTGCCACTTCTTCACCTCCTCCTCCAGCAGTGGGCAATACTTGGGAGATCTCCAGCTGACTTGGAAGCTACTTAAAGATTTAACAAATGTTTACTGAAGACTTACTATGTGTCGGGCACCTTTCTTGGTGCTGGCGGCATAATAATGGACAAAGTGGAACTGATTCCTGCTTTAATGGAACTCACCTTCTACCAGGGGACCCAGACATCCATAGAATCATTACATAATGACTGCAGCTCAGTGGTGATAAAAGCCATGAAGCAGCACAGGGCGCCAGGAAAGCACCCAGGGACTCGACTGTGTCAGGATGGTAAAGTGAGAGAAGGCTTCACTGGGAAAGTAAGACTGAGAGGGTGAGTGTGAGTCAGTAGGTGAAGTGAGGTGAGGGTGGGAGGTTGTGCTCTAGGCCAGCACTTGACTTTACTGTGCACCCAGTCTTTTAGACATCTTGGTTTTGGAATGGGGCCCACATTTCTGCATTTCTAAAAAGCTCCCACATGACAAAGCTATTGGCCTGGGAACCTCATTTTGAGTAGCAGGGTTCTATGCCAGTGGTTCTTAATCTTGGCTGCTTTGTGAAATCATCTGGGAGGTTTGAAAAATACTGAAGCCTGGGTGCTTCTTCAGAGATTCTGATCTGCTTGGTCTTAGATGTGGCCTGAGCATTGAGATTTAAAGAAAGGCAGATTTAGCATGCAGGGGATTTAACGTGAAGCCAGAGTTGAGAACCCTTGGCCTAGGCAGGGGTAATCACATGAGTAAAATCCAGAAGTGGGAAGGGTTATGATACATCAGAAAGTGGCTTATCTGGATGGAGCACCAAGTGCCAGGACAGTGGCAGGGGCTGAGGCAGGTGAGGTGGGCAGGAGCTCGACCATGCCTGGCCTTCTGGGTTATGTTTTGCTTCTGTGTGCTAAGAGCAATGGGAAACTGCTGAAGGTTTTAAGCATGGGGTCGAGTTGGGTTTAGAAAAGATCTCTTTGGCTGCAGTGGGGGTGGGGGATTGGTTGGAAGGGAAGACTTACTGGGGAGACCAGAGAGGCAGTTAATGGGCTACGCTAGTGAGAGACAGTAGTTGTTTGCTGCCTTTTGGGTTCCCAGAAGAAAACTCTAGGATGAGTTTGGTGGGCAGGGCATTTATTCTTTCATAAGGAGGAGAGTAGAGAAAGCAGGAGTGGGCAGAGAGAGAAGACAAACTGCAATGCAGGTGAGGGGGAGCAAAATATGTGACCCAAAACATGCCATGGTGGCACGTGGATGTTGTAAGCTGAAGGTTATCAAGGCCCAGTTGACTCAGGGAGAGTTTGTTATTTTTTTTTCACTTCTCCCTTAACCACTTAAAGGAATTTAAATAGAGAGCCTGTACCAGGAAAAGGGCTAATACCAGAGATAACTTTTATATCAAAAAGACTTATCTGCATGGTATGGCAAACATTTGTTTACCAAACTTTTGCCCTTCCCATTTTCCTGTGAATTGCCTTCCTCCCCTTTGAAGTCCCAGACCCTCCCTGACTATGGCCATAACACCCCGAATGCTTCTGATCTGTCTCACCTGAAGTCAGAAATCCCACCCCCTTCTCTTTAGCTCAGGATAGCATATGAGTCTCAAGCGTCTGACTGTCTTTAGCCTCATATGTTTGGGGTTCCTGTACATATGAAATTAAATTTTTTTCTTCTTTTTTTTTTTTAGTTTTTTTTAAATGTATATTTATTTTTGGGACAGAGAGAGACAGAGAACGAGCAGGGGAGGGGCAGAGAGAGAGGGAGACAGAATCTGAAGCAGGCTCCAGGCTCCGAGCTGTCAGCACAGAGCCTGATGTGGGGCTTGAACCCACAAACTGTCAGACCATGACCTGAGCTGAAGTTGGATGCCCAACCGACTGAGCCACCCAGGTGCCCCCCAATTTTTTTCTTCTTAACCTGTCTTATGTCAATTTAATTATTAGATCAGCCAAAGACTCTAGAAGGGAAGAAGGGAGAAGTTTTCCTCCCCTCTACAGCATGACAAAGCCATGGCCAACCCCACTGGAAGCTCTGGAGTGTATTTGGCTTGACAGATGTCCTTCATTAGCATGGAAAAGCCAGGAATTTACACCCCTGTCTTGTTCAGTCTTTGGGTTTGGGCTGCCTTAGGATGGTGGCTCTCTTCAGCTGATATGGAGCTGTTGGCAGGACAAGTCCTTTCTTGAAGAGGGGTCTACGTGGTGCATCTCCATGTCTAGCCCGCTGCAGTGGTGTGGAGGCAGTGAGATAGAGACCAGAGGATGAATAAGAATGTTATTAGAAGGTAGAACCAGTGAGGCCAGATGATTCATTAGATTGATTAGATGTGTGAGTTCTTACATTCTTTCATTTGCTCGGCAAATATTTACTAACACCTATTATGTACCAGGCACTGTTCAAGGCACTGGGGACTCAACAGTGAACAAAACAGACAAAAATCCTTATCCTTGTGGAGCTTATAGTATAGTATAGTAAGGGAGACAGAATAACTAACATATGCAAGTGAAATATAGAGAATGTTAGGAAGTGGTACATGCTAAGAAGAACAATAAAGCCTAGAAGGAGGATTGAACATATCTATGTATGCTTGAATATGGGATATTGCAATCTTAGTAGGGTTGACAGTGAAGGCTATATTAAAAAAGTTACTTTTCAGTAAAGGTGTAAAGGAAGTGAGGGGGCTGGCCATGTGGATATCTGAGGAAAGAATATTCTCAGTGAAGATACAAATACAATGATTCTGGAACTTGAGGTGATGGAGAAAATATTAATGATAAAGATTGAATTTACAAGTGTATCATATCTGTAGCTGTTATATTGGGAATGGCACACAAATGAGGAAATATTCTTCTAGTATTATAATGAACAACTCACTTGTTACTATAAATGAAATATGAACCCACAATTATTCAGATCTATACTCATTTGCCAACTGTGATCTTAGGTTGTCTATCCATACAAGAGGTTGTTAAAAATCAGTGAAAGCCTTTGGCTCTATGGAATTCACAATCAAGAGTATTGTATATTTTACTATTATTTGTAAATTATGTACTAGACATCCTTTATATCAGTAAAATTTATATGCCAAAGGCCATCCCACCCAAGCTGGTTGTTAAACACTTACTAGTACAACACTGGGTTGGAGAAAGATGGGGAAGAGATCTGGGCCCTGGTGGTGCTTTTATGAATTCCTAGCCACAGGTAAATGAAGACTCTAGTAGTAAAAGGAAGTAAGAGAAAGTTGCAACCTTTCTTCTGGGGTCTCAAATTTCCTTAATCATCTTCTTCTTCTTCTTCTTCTTCTTCTTCTTCTTCTTCTTCTTCTTCTTCTTCTACTTTCTACTTGGACGCTTTTGAGTTCATCTGGTTCTGATGGTATCCCTTCAGCCTTCTCAAACTCAGAGTCTCCTCCTCTCTGTACAATGTCTTTGGGTTGCTGAATCTCCTGGAGAGGCTGCCTGGCAGTAGATTTTCTGGGTTGGGGGATGGATGGGGGGGGGGGTGGACACAAAGCTACAACTTTGTTCAATATCCCAGGCCCCAGCTTGTCTGGGTGAAAGGATCAGACATCTTATCTTCCTCAAAAGAGTTTAACTTCCCTACATGTAATAAACTGATTAGTAATAGCTAATACTTATTATGTTTTTATTATTAATTGTTATTATTTATTATTAATTAGCTGATGTTTTTGAGCAGTTACTTTGGGCCAGGTGCTCTGTTGGGAACTTACATGTGTTATGTCTGCTGCCCACTACCTCTTGTGACGTCATTTTACAGAAGAAGAAATTAAAGCTCATAGAAATTAACTAGCTTAGGGTCACATGACGATTAAGGTAGAGTCTGGATTTGAACCTAAGATCTGTGTGACTTCAAAGATACTTGAAACTACCTACTGTTCTATATTGCACATGGACTCTAGCCTTGTCTACAATGTAAAAAAAATACACTAAAAAGAAAAATTAATTAGCTGACATTTTTATAGAGCATTACAATCTGACAAAACTGTTTTCATATATAATACCTTCCCAAGAGAGAAGGCAAATTGGGCTGCTTGAATATGTCATAGAAGGTTCATTGAAATGTAATTAGACCATTTTATGTGAAATAGTCTGTTTGTACTGAGCAACCTGTTCAATGAAACAAAGCCAACTTCACTGATCTTTTCCTGTCAATCTGATTTCAGGAGCAAACTAACAGTGGTGGGAACTGACAGCTTTGAGGTGTCTTTCTGAATTTTCTTATCTCAGTTCTGCAACCTTGCCTTGGGCACCCCTGGGGAAATAATACAAATATTCTGTACTTTAGCCAAGTAACTTTGCATGTATGTCCCAGGGCATTGTGTAACCTGGACTGGATAGAAGAACATCTAAATTCTCAGTCTATCATAACTTAAAATTATTTAGAGAAATGGAAAGAAGTTGCCCCACTGAATCTTTCCTCCCTCCCTTCCTCCCTTCCTTCCATCTTTCCTTCCTGCCTTAATATGTTCATTCTCCAGGGCACTCAGAATTCTGTCCTTGGAGATTTGAAATGAGTAAGACCTGGTTGCTGTCCTGGAAAAACTCACAGCTTGGGGAACAGACAATCTATAATTACATTACAATAATTTTATCATTTGTTTTATTTTTTTTAAGTTAAAAATTATTATTTATTTTAAGAGAGAGAGCAAGAGAGAGTGTGAGTGGAGGAGGGGCAGAGAGAGAGGGAGAGAGGGAGGGAGAGAGGGAGAGAGGGAGAGAGGGAGAGAGAGAGAGAGAGAGAGAGAGAGAGAGAGAGAGACCCAAGCAGGCTCCATGCCATCAGCGCAGAGCCCGGATGTGAGGCTTGAACTTACAAACTATGAGATCATGACCTGAACCGAATTTAAAAGTTGGACACTTCACCAACTGAGCCACAGAGGTGCCCCATTATCATTTACTTTATTTTAGATTAAAAGTGGTAGAGACCAAAACACTGGTCTTTCTCTAGCAAACATGACCCAGTTTTTCCATTTCTAGCTATAGGAAAGTTTTAAGTAAGGATTTCTCCTGGGTCCCCATCCCCTGCTTCCTCAGAGACTACCTGATCCCACCCTACGGCCCCCTCAGCCCAAGGAGGGGGTGGAGGAGGCAGACGGAGGCACCAGAGCCAATCCTGGGTGGCACTCCTCCAGGAGGCTCCAAGAAGGACCACTCTTTTAGGCTGGGTCAAATGACACTTCCTGTTTCAAAGAGAAGAGGCTTATTGTCCAGAGGGCTCCAGCAGCTTGGCGCCAGCCAGTGGAAGAGGTAAATATAAAGTCAATCGAGGAATGCAACTTAACTTCCTCTTGAAATGCAAACTAGGTTTAAAAATCCCAGGGAACGTGCTTCTGGGCACAGATAGTTTCTGGAGGTGGGCAGAACAGAGGGAGCCAGAGGAAGGCGCTGGGTGGCCAAGAGGGTGTGGGTTTGGTGTGGGTGGTCCTACTCACCTGCTGGGGCACAGGGTGAATGGATGTGTGAGAAGCAGAAAGGTTTTCTAAATCTTTGATGGCCACTGACTGCCCTCTCCTCTCTTCCTGGGCTCCACATTTCCCAAACCTGCCAATAGAGGCTCCCAGGGCAGCCCTGACATTTCTAGGAGCAGAATTATCAGAAACTGAATTTCCAGACTGTTCTAAATCAAGGCTCATTTTGCTGAGCCTCAGCTCCCCAGACTTTGGCTGGGTCAGCCTAGGACCTAGCTCAGGCATTAGCCCCTATTTGAGAACACTGGTCCTCCCAGCACCAGATGATAAGCTCTCTGAGCCAGAGGCTGTGTCTTATTTATCTTTATGCCTCCAGAGCTTCACATAATGTATCTGGCACATAGTAAGTGCTTAAAAAAATGTCTTAGTTTATTTGATTTTATAAAATCAAATAATTAAAAACTGTTGCTCTTGAAAGGACCCATATAAAGTTTTTATTTTTATTTAAAAAATGTTTTAAAATTTATTTATTTTTGGGAGAGAGACAGAGAGAGTGAGTCAGGGAGGGGCAGAGAGGGAGAGGGAGAGAGAGAATCCCAAGCAGGCTCCGCACTGTCAGCACAGAGCCTGATGTGGGGCTTGAACTCACAAACCGTGAGATCATGACCTGAGCTGAAACCAAGAGTCAGACACTTAACCAACCCAGCCACCCAGCCGCCCCAACCCACATAATGTTTTTAAATGAAATAAGGATAGATGTACAATTTTTTAAGAAAAAGTCACAGGTTCTTTAAGAACATAAGGGGTGATATCTTAGTCTACTCAGGCCACCATCACAAAATATGACAGAAGTTAATTTTCTCACTGCTCTGGGGGTTGAGAATTTCAAGATCAAGGTCTAGGATGGTGGGTTTCTGATGAGGCCTCTCTTACCGGTGGTAGATGGCTGTTTTGTCCTCACAAGGCCTTCCCTCTGAGTATTTACAAGGAGAAAGAAAGTGACTTCTCCAGTGTCTTTTCTTATAAGAACACTAATCCTGTAGAATCAGGGCCCCATCCTTGTGACCTCATTCAACCTTAATTACCTCCTAAAGGCCCCATCTCCACAGTCACATTGGGGGTCAGGGCTTCGACATATGAATTTTGGGGGGACACAATTTAGTCCATAGCAGGTGGTGCAAATAATAAACATGAATATCCCAAGTGTAGCCCCAGATGAGAAATGGTCAGAGAAACGAGCCCTTTCTCTCAGCAGCTGGGGGCTTTGCTCAGAACTGCCGATTCTTGCAAATCTCTTCTTCTCTAAGCCTTCTTACTGCACACCCCACTTCGGGTCCTCTCTATCTCTCTGTGAATTTATTTATTTATTTATTTATTTTTATTAAAAACAATTTTTTTTAACGTTTATTTATTTTTGAGACACAGAGAGACAGAGCATGAATGGGGGAGGGTCAGAGAGAGAGGGAGACACAGAATCTGAAACAGGCTTCAGGCTCTGAGCTGTCAGCACAGAGCCCGACGTGGGGCTTGAACTCACGGACCGTGAGATCATGACCTGAGCCGAAGTCAGATGCCCAACCAACTGAGCCACCCAGGCGCCCCTCTGTGAATTTATTTTTACTCAGGCAAGAGTGAGGAAGGAGTCACTTTCATTGTCCACAAATGGATCATGATGGATTCCATGGCTAACCCTCCTCTCCCTTCCCAGAGGGAGGAGAACTTGGGGGGTTAATGGAGGGCTTGAGCTACCAGTTAACTACACAGGGTCACCATGCCTTTTCTCCTTTCTTAATGTGGTAGCAACTGTCAGAGAATCAGACCCAGGGAAAGTGGGGGGGGGGTGGGAGGGAGCTGAGCTTTGGCCTAAGAAAGGCATCTGATGAACATACAAATACACTGCTATTATAAAGGAAGATATAAAAATGGTTATAAACAAACTCATTACCGTATTTGAGCATTGAACTTCATCCTTATGTGGCATGTGTCTTTTTGCACCAGTAACTGGACTCTGTTAAGCACAAAGTTTTGGAGTGTTTTTCTGGTTTATGTAATTCTGGAAGGGTCCAGAATGTGGTTCTGGTAGGTCTCCTGATGAAAAGAAAAGGCCCTGGTACTATCTCTGACAGGGACAGGTAATAAGCATTCACTAAACTGCCTAATGAGCATCTTGGTGGAGATTAAAGTCTGAGTAGGTGTTTTTTCCAGGCTATACATATAATTTAAATTTAAATCTTTATTTATTTTACACTGATTAGTCTAGAAGTTGTTTTCTTAGGAGCAAACACTGAACCATGCATATTTCCATTGTTAAAAGGAAAAATAAAATATCCATGAAATGCAAGAGGCCCTTCCAGTTCTTGGCAAAGTGCCAGTTCCATCTCCCCTGTGGAGGCACTTGGTCATTTGTTGTCTTGCAGGTGCCGTTTGTTTCCTAATCCCTGCTCTACCTGTTTCTCAGTGTCTTAGGTATTGCTTTGAGTATAGAATATGTTTTATTTTTTCCTCTTCAAAGATGTGTGTGTGTGTGTGTGTGTGTGTGTGTGTGTGAGAGAGAGAGAGAGACAGAGACAGACAGAGAGAGAGAGAGAGAGAGACTGTAAAAGCAATTCATGAATTCATGTTCACTGTAAAAATGTGCCAAGTGCAGAATGATATAAAGAAGCGGGAACAGGGGTGCCTGAGTGGCTCAGTCAGTTAAGTATCCAACTCTTGATCTCCGCTTAGGTCATGATGTATGGTTTGAGAGTTTGAGCCCCACATTGGACTCTGTGCTGATGGTGCTGAGCCTGCTTGGAATTTTCTCTCTCTCTCCTCTCTGCCCCTACCCCACTTGTGCTTTCTTACTCTCTCTCTCTCAAAATAAACAAATAAACTTAAAAAATAAAAAAAAAAAAAGTAGTAGGAACAGGGGCATCTGGATAGCTCAGTCGGTTAAGCATCTGACTCTTGATTTTGGCTCAGGTCAAAATCCTGTGGTTTGTGAGATTGAGCCCCCTGTTGGGCTCTACACTGGCAACTCAGAGCCTGCTTAGGACTCTTTTTCTCTCTTTCTGCCCCTCTCCTGCTCATTCTCTCTCTCTTTCTCTCTGTCTCAAAATAAATAAATAAACTTAAAAAAATGAAGTAGGAACAAAAACCCCACTCATGCTCCTAGTACCTAAGTACTAAGTATTGGCAATTCTTATTTATAGTTTGTCTTATTTCTTTCCATTTGATTTTCTTTATATTTTTGCCATAGTTGAATCACATTGTATTTTTCAATATTATATCTTGTTTTCTTCACCTGACATTATTTCTTATACAGTTTTGTTGTCATTCAAGCTAAAAACTCTGTAAACATAATTTTTAGTGGCTGACTGACATTCTGTCTTAGAGACAGTTATTGGATAATTTTTCAAAGGTAAAAGTACGACTCTCATACAAGTGTAAAATGAGCACACCAGAGATTTTATTTAAATCATTAATGAATAAGGGACCCAGAAAATGCTGCAACTCGTTCAAAGGGGAATTGAAAGAACTACAGAGATACAGACAATAAGGGATGCTGGAATGAATTTACAAGTAGATGCTAAACCGGACTATCCGGAGGGTGATACACATTCCACTAGATATAATTCATTTGCATTTCTAAGGATACAAGGAATTCCCATTTTTATCTGTTTCTACACCTTATTCACAGACAATGAAAGGCGCTCATAATCTTTTTTGGCCCTCTGAAAGCCTCCTACAATTTTTCCCGGCAAGATGTAATATGAGTTTACTTAGCCGTTAGGACTGTGTGTGGTGCGCCTACATGTTGGCATGTATGACAGGAGGACTGGCTTTCTTCCATCTGAGACAGATGCAGCGAGCCGTTGAGCCTCTTGGGGGCCCTCAGGGTTTTCATCTGTAGTGAGAGGATAGCTTGGATGGTTTCTGAAAGTCTTTTCTGAAGCTCTGATGTCCACAGCTCCCCCAATTACTTCAAGGTAAAGGTCCACATGGGATGCATAGCTATTTCTTTGTGTATTTCTATTCTTAGTCTTTTCAGCAAGATCATACAGGCTGGAATGAATTTGATTCTAGAGCCTCATAGATTTAACATCACATTCCATGGATTCTAAAATTAAAACAATTAAAAAAATTTTTTTAAGTAGGTTTCACACCTATTGCAGAGCCCAGAGTGGGGCTCGAACTCATGACCCTGAGATCAAGACCTGAGCTGAGATCAAGAGTTGGCCGCTTAACCAGCTGAGCCACCCAGGTGCCCCTGAAACAATTTTTAAACAACTCTTTAATTGGGGGTTTTCTTGCAAAAGATGATGCCTTAGGAGGGCTTTTGAGCAGGTGGTAATCATGATGTGGTGTTCATGGTGCATGCACGCACACATGTTCATTTGATTGTTATTCCTGTTGGCTTGAATGGGCAGCTTCCACTCTTAGACCTTTTAGTCAGCAAATCATTTAAGGAAGGAATAAGACTCTTTGGTTATTATCTGAAAACCTTCTATTAACTTCTGGAAATGTCAGTTTTAATCCATGAAGAATGGGTGGCAGTGGCTTGGAAGATGATGAAACTCTCCTTTTAGAAGGTTTGTGTCACCAACAGCTTTGGGACCACAGAAGAGAGTATGTACGTAACCAATTAGAGAACATCGAGGACTCTGAGTTGAAAAGTGATTCTGAAGGATTGGACTCTGAATGTGTAGAAAGTTTAGGAAAATCTTTTTTTAAATTAATTTTTTAATGTTTTTATTTATTTTTGAGAGAGAGAGAGAGAGAGAGAGAGGCACGAGTGGGGGAGGGGTAAAGATAGAGGGAGATACAGAATCCGAAGCAGGTTCCAGGCTCTGAGCCATTAGCACACAGCCTGATACGGGGCTCGAACTTGTGAACCGCAAGATCATGAACTGAGGCAAAGTTGCATGCTTAATCGACTGAGCCACCCAGGCGCCCCTAGGAAAATCTTAATTGATTGTTAATTTTCCTTTTGAATGTAAGCCCAAGGATGGAATAAGATAAAAATCCATGTTCAATAAAAAGAACTCTTCTTTTAATAAGTTCAGATACATTATAAGAGTAGCAAAGCATTGTGTAATAAATTGCCATTGTTTTTGCTTTTTTGGTACATAAAAAAATGGTGCTTCTTACTATTGATGGTGTTTTTTTTTTTTTTTTTAAAGTGATTTTTTTTTTTTTAACGTTTATTTATTTTTGAGACAGAGAGAGACACAGCGTGAACGGGGCAGGGGCAGAGAGAGAGGGAAACACAGAATCGGAAGCAGGCTCCAGGCTCTGAGCCATCAGCCCAGAGCCCGACGCGGGGCTCGAACTCGCGGACCGCGAGATCGTGACCTGGGCTGAAGTCGGACGCTTAACCGACTGAGCCACCCAGGCGCCCCGTTGATGGTGTTTTAAAATTGTCTAAACATAGTACCCTTACAGAAAGGAGAAAGAGACACCCCGGTAAAAGTAAATAGATTACAAGATGCACTCACATTTCAGAAACATTAAAAAAAAATCAAAACCGAGAAACAAACAAAAACCATGAGTCTTAGGGGGCTCCTGGGTGGCTCAGTTGGTTAAGCATCCGACTCTTGATTTTGGCGCGGGTCATGATCTCATGGTCATGAGATTGAGCCCTGCATCAGGCTCCATGCTGAGTGTGCTTGGGATTCTCTCTCACCCTCTCTTTCTGCTTCTCTTCTGCTTACACTCGCTGTCTTTCTCAAAACAAAAAAACAAAAACACACACCATGAGCCTTAGAATTGAGAAAATATGGTATTTGCCTTTGTTCAGTGGCTGGAGAAAAACTAGAGCATGAATCTCCTCCTGCCTCATGAACAGAAGGGATTTGGTAACCCAAGTAAAACAAAACAAACAACAATCCAAAACTGTATTATTTTTTTTTCCTGATTGCAAAAGTAATACTTGTTAGAGGAAACTCAGCTGATGGATGGATAAATAAAATGAGGTATATCCATAAAATGGAATATTGCTGAACTATAAAAAGGAATGAAGTACTGAAAAATGCTGCACCATGAACCTAGAAAACATGCCAAGTGAAAGAAGCCAGATACAGAAGGACAAATTTTGGGTGATTCCATTTTTACAAAGTTTAAATGCAGAATAGGCAAATTCACTGAGATAGAAAGTAGATGAATGATTGCCAGGGGCTAGTAGGAGGGGCGAATGAGAAGTGACTGTGTAGTAAGTATGAGGTTTCCTTTTGGGGTGATGAAAATGTTGACGAATTGGGGTGATGAATGTATGAAATGCCATTGAGATGTATGATGTGAAATGGTTAAAATGGTAAATTATACATTACGTGTATTTTACCACAATAAAAATAGATAAATAGCCTCCCCCAAACTAATATTTGTTGAAAATTTTAGAAAACTCTGAATTGTAAAAAAAAGAGGAAGTGAGGCAATATTAGTGATGGAGTCTTGAGTTCCTTAGTGATCAGAGCTTGCCACTTACTTTCTGTTGTTTTTTGTCTTACTGAACCCAAGGGCTTAATAGTGGGGCTGAAAGACAATTGGACACCCAAAGGTCCTTCCTCCTTCCTTTACAGGGCCACTTCCATCCTTGGAACTATTTCTCTGCATCCATGGGAACCAATGGGATGGGCAATTGGTCTCTCAGGTCCTTTACCAATGTTTCTTTTTAAATGTTTATTTATTTTTGAGAGAGAGAGACAGGGCGGGCTTGCGAACAAGTGGGGGAGGGGAAAAGAGAGAGGGAGACAGAGGATCCAAAGTGGGCTCTGCACTGAGAGCCCGAAGCGGGGCTCTAACTCACCAACTATGACATCATGACCTGAGTCGAAGTCAGATGCTTAACTGACTGAGCCACCCAGGCGCTCCACCAATGTTTCTGCAGTGTCCAGAAGGCTGTGAAGTGGCTCATGCCATCTGCCCCAACCTTTCCCCATCATCTTACAGGACATCTCCTTACATGTACATTAGAGGACATAGGTATTCATAACTGAGAGGAAGACAAGAGCCTATGGAACTTCCCCCATGAAGCTTCAGGGGCAGTAGGAGGAGCTCCTTTTCTAACACGAGGAGTAGTTGCTTGGTGGTACCTCAAAGAAGCTCTGAGGGGTAGGGGCGCCTGGGTGGCTCGGTCGGTTAAGTGTCCGACTTCGGCTCAGGTCATGATCTCACGGTCCGTGAGTTCGAGCCCAGCGTTGGGCTCTGTGCTGACCGCCTGGAGCTTGTTTCAGATTCTGTGTCTCCCTCTCTCTCTTTGCCCCTCCCCTGTTCATGCTCTGTCTCTCTCTGTCTCACAAATAAATAAACGTTAAAAAAAAATATTTAAAAAAAAAAAGAAGCTCTGAGGGGTAAGGGAGAGAGGACAGTGAAAGCTTCTCAGTGGGTGAGACCTGAAAGATGTGCAGAAGTTAGACGCGCAAAGTTCTGTTTTCTAAGAACCATTGCTTAAACTTTCTCTACATCTTATCATGGAGGAAGCAGTGCATCTTTGCTTCTGGACCATTTGGAGCAAGTAGGAGCTGGGGGTAGAGAGAGGGTTCCAGGGACAGAGAAGAGCTGATGAAAGCTGGGAGGCAGGGGAGAGCTTGGCATGTGGGGGTTGCTAAGAGGATCTCCACCTGGCTAGTGTTGGAGTCTGTGAGGGTCCCTGGAATGAGGTGGGCTGCAGGGTCAAACCATGGAGGGGCTTTGAGGCTCTCAGTACTTTATCCTATGACCGAAGTGAGCCTCATTTTTCCTTTCTTGATACAGGAACATTTAAGAAGTCATTTTTTCCTGTAAAGGCCAGTTTTGTCTGTGTTGACAGTTGTCCCAGAGGATAAACCCACTCCTCTAGAAGTCTGCTCAATGGAGTTGAGATAGCTCTGAAGCCACCAGTCAGTGGAGGCTCTCACTTCTAGTAACTTCTCATCATGCAAGGAAAGGGGCTCCTCCTGCTGCACCTGAAGCTTCATGGGGCAAGTTGTACAGACTCTTGTCTTTCTCGCAAATGACATTTCTATTGAAGAGCTCGTGCTCCCCACCCTTACCTTTAATACCCCAAGTTAGACACTTGGTCAAGCCATCACCCCCCTGCCTGGGGTTATAAATCAGGTAGTAAGCATTCTGGTAGCCATTCAAGCAAAAGGGGCTAAGGTTCTCACTATGGTTCAACGTGCAGACTTTGGTTTAGCTCCTGGTTTGGGGTCTGCATTTCATCCACTCCTTCCTGGTGGTGCCTGGGATTTGGAGTCTATCTGGTTCACTTTCTCCAGAGACTAAACTTCCTGGAGATGGGGAAAATGCTGTCACCTGTTCGCTTGCCTGAGGAAGGGATCACTGTAGGTTTAAAGGTTTCCATTTATGGGCTTTCAACCAATCGTTCTGTTTTAGCCCCACACCTTATTCTCTCTTCTGTGTTTCTGGGTGCCTCCAGTTTCTGAGTGGCTTAGGAGTTCTGCTTAGCAATATCTTGCTTCTCATTGGTACTCTTTCTTTAGGTACTTATGTTTCTCCTCTGCCTCATCATTTCTCTTCTTCTACTTGCACGATTATGATATGGGTTCTAGATGGCTCTTAATTTCATCAAAAGTGGAGTTTATATTTCTGGTTCTTGTTCTTACTGTTTAAAAATGATTTCTGCGAGAAGGAGGAAGGCATACCTTTAGTGCATGACTTTAAATCTGGAAGCCTGCTAGGCATTACATTTTATGCCGTCAAACATGTTAGTCTTTTTCCTTAAGGCAGTGATTGTCAGCCTGGTTGTGTATTAGAATCACTGAGAGGCATTAACAAAATACCAGTGCCATAGTGTTGTCCCAGACGAATTCCACTAGACTCCTGGGAGTGGCTCAGGACCCTCGATAATTCTGAGGCACAGATTGAGGTGAGGTTTGAGGATTTCTGCCATATGGTCCTTCCTATCATTTTAAAAACTTTTATTATTACTTACTTTTTAAATTTATATCCAAGTTAGTTAGCATACAGTGCATTAATGATTTCAGGAGTAGAATCTGCCTATCATCATTTTTAAGAGTAGAAATTCCTGTCTAAATCCAAGGTTTATAATCTACTTTTTTTTCCCCCTCATTGTATGAGTCAGGGTTCTCCAGAGAAACAGAACCAACAGGGTGTGTGTGTGTGTGTGTGTGCGTGTGTGTGTGTATGTGTGTGTGTGAGTGTGTGTATAAAGAGGTTTATTATAAGGAATTGACTCATGTGATTATGGAGGCTGGTAAGCCCCAGATCTTCAGACCTGGTGTTCCAGTTTGAGTCTGAAGGGTGCAGGCTACTGTAGAACCCGGAAAAGACAATGTTCCAAGTCAAAGATCCATCAGGCAGGAGAATTCCCTTTTGCTCAAGAAAGGGTCAATCTTTTCTTCTAGTCAGGTCTTTGACTGATTAAGTGTGGCCCAGATACATTATGAAGGGCAATCTGTTTTACTCAGTCTATGAATTTAAATGAGAATCTATCTAAAAACATTCTCACGGAAACAACCAGAGTGATATTTGACCAAATATCTGGGCATCCTGTGGCCCAGGCAAGTTGACACCTAAAACTAACCATCACAGCAGCTATGATCTGTTTTTTTTTTCCATTTAGCTTTTCAATTATCCTGGAATTGATTTTGATATACAGTGTAAGGTCAAAATCTAAATTAATTTATTTTATTTTTAAAAATATTTTTTTAACGCTTATTTTTGAGAGAGACAGAGCGTGAGCTGGGGAGGGGCAGAGAGAGAGGGAGACACAGAATCCCAAATAGGCTCCAGGCTTTGAGCTGTTATGACGGTACAGAGCCCGACGCAGGGCTCGAACCCACAGACAGTGAGATCATGACCTGAGCTGAAGTTGGACTCTTAACCAACGGAGCCACCCAGGCACCCCTAAATTATTTTATAAATAACCAACCAACCATCCCAACACTCTATATTGGTTATTCCTTTCCATTTCCATTGAATTGGGTTTCAGTTCAGTTTATTTTTTAGTTCAACAGATGTTCTTCCTTTGTCATGTCCTAAAAATCTTATATATTTGTTTCTTTCAGATAACAATTTTCTAGGTCATTTTATCTCCTATCATGGCCAATGCCTCGAAGAAGCGGGGAATTCTCCTTTTACAAAAAAGAAAATGAAGAAACAAACAAAAAACCCCACAAATTTAATCTCTTGCAGGGCACCACTCTGCTAGGATACCCCATCCACATGAAAAAGACTAGCGAATATGATACAGTATAACTAGTGACTGTGTGCTCTAGAAAAGCAAGGATCAGCGTGGACTGGGTTTTGGTGGTGACATCATGGAAGAAGGGAGTTTGGCCTAGTGGGACTCTAGGAGGAACATTCGAAGGAATGTGGGAAATTAATTTGAGGATGAGAGTTGTAGCCTGAGAACTTGTTTGGCGATCAGTAAAGTTATCAGGTTATTTGCTGCCTTCATTTCTGGATCTGTGAAATGGGCTTTATTTCTCCATCTCTCTCCTTGATGAGGGGGTGGTATACAGAAGACTGAGAGAACATTTGCGATGTGTTTGGAGTTCTTTAAAGAAAAGCCAAGAGAACTACAAGGCATTTATTCATTAAGTATGAAAACCTTTCATCCCCCACCCACCCCCCACCTGGAGACCTTGGTTATAGAGAAATAATGCAATAATTGTGTTGCAACATGTTTTTCCTCTGGTCTGTTTCTTATTCCTCTGGAGTAAGAGGCATGGACATTTAGACCTCAACTGAAGGCATTGATTGGGAGGGTTTCTCCCAGAGTTGGCCCACTTGGAAGCTAGGTAATCCAAGCTAGAGGAAAAAGGCACCCCCCCCCCCCACACACACAGCTTGTTAGCACACACAACACAAAGCTTTTAACTCAGATCAGAGAGTTCAGTTGGCCTTTACGTGTGAGCCTGTGAGCCGGGGGCTGGAGGCGGTTGAGTTCGGTTGGAAAGGGGATGGCAGGAATGTTCTTGCTTTTCCTCAGTCAAGAGTTTGTTGGGGTGGGGAAAGGGGGAAGGGAGAGGGAAATTTGCCAAAATGGTAAAGGAGGAGCTAGAGAAGGGTGGAGTGTGTTAGGAATGTACTTGAGAGTTATCAGAAGCTGAGGCCTCCTTTCATGGAAACCTGGCTGTTGAGTTGGTTGATGTGTTTTTCCAAACTCCAAACTCCTGTGATTCAGGACTGTGGCTTTAGTAATTATCCAGGTACTACTTTGCCCTTGTGCGTAAATGGCCAATTATCTCAAACTGTCAAAAGGGCCCAGAAGTCTCAAGTAAGGATCAGTTTCCTAAAGTCAGGGAATGAGCTGACCCAGTTTTAAAAAGTTCCAGGAACAGATCTGGAGACAGCATGGCTTTGTGTGGGTGTATGGAAGTGTGGGGGAGGAATAGAGTTTCATTTTTTTAAGAACAGCTTTATTGAGATATAATTCACATACCATACAATTTACCCATTTAAAGTGTACAATTCCCTGCTCTTTAATATACACACAGAATTGTGCAACCATCACCAAAATTAATTTTAGAACATTTATCACTTGAAAAAGAAGCTCTGTGCCTTTTAGCAACCCTCCCACCTCCAACTTCCCACCCCACCCTAGGCCTAAACAACCATGTACTTTCTGCCTCTATAGATTTCCCTATTCTGGACTTTCATATAAATGGAATCATATAATATGTGGTCCTTAGTAATTGGCTTCTTTCACTTAGCATAATGTTTTCAACGTTCATCCATGTTGTAGCATGTTTCAATATTTCATTCCTTTTTATGGTTAAATAATATCCCATTGTATGGATGTGGTGCTTTTGTTTATACATTCATCAGTTTATGGACATTTAGGTTGTTTCTACCTTTTGGTGATTATAAATAATGCTGCTATAAACAACCATGTAAAAGTTTCTATGTGGGCATATGTTTTCAGTTCTCGAGTAAATATCCAGGAGTGGAATTGCTGGGTCATATGGTAATTCTATGTTTATCTCTTTGAGGAACAATTTTCCACAGCAGCTGTATCATTTTACATCCTTACCAGCAATGCAGAAGAGTTCCAACTTCTCCACATCCTCATAAAAACTTGTTATTTTTTTTTTAATATTGTAGTAGCCATCCTTGTGGTTATTAAGTGGTATCTCATTGTAATTTTGATTTGCATTTCCTTAACGACTCGTTGAGTTAATTTTTGAATACGGTATGGGGTAAGGTTCCCACTTTATTCTTTTGCATGTGGTTATCCAGCATCGTTTGTTGAAAAGAGTGTTCTCCATCTAATGGTTTGGGCACCCTTTGTTGAAAAACAATTGACCATATATGTATGGGTTTATTTCTGGACTCTTATTAATATTTTTAATTTTTTTAAATGTTTTTATTTTATTTTTGAGAGAGAGATAGAGCATGAACGGGGGAGGGGCAGAGAGAGAGGGAGACACAGAATCTGACGCAGGCTCCAGGCTCTGAGCTGTCAGCACAGAGTCTGACGGAGGGCTTGAACCCACGAGCTGTGAGATCATGACCTGAGCCGAAGTCGGACACTTAACCACCTGAGCCATCCAGGCGCCCCTCTGGACTCTTATTTTTATTCCATTGGTTTATATGTATATCCTTATGCAAGTATCACACTGTCTTTTTTTTTTTATTTATTTTTTATTTTTTTTTTATTTTATTTTTGGGACAGAGAGAGACAGAGCATGAACGGGGGAGGGTCAGAGAGAGGGAGACACAGAATCGGAAACAGGCTCCAGGCTCTGAGCCATCAGCCCAGAGCCTGACGCGGGGCTCGAACTCACGGACTGCGAGATCGTGACCTGGCTGAAGTCGGACGCTTAACCGACTGCGCCACCCAGGCGCCCCATTATCACACTGTCTTGATTACTGTTGTTTGTAGTAAATTTTGAAGTTGGGAAGTGTGAATCCTACTTTGCTCTTTTACAGGACTGTTTGATTATTCTGGTCCCTTGAAATTCCATATGAATTTTACAATTATCTGATCAATTTCTATATGGAAGTTAGCTGAATTCTGATAGGTATTTTGGTTGAATCTGTAGGTAAGTTTGGGGAGCTTTGCCATCTTACCAATTTTAAGTCTACTGATCCATGAACATGGGATGGTTTTCCATTTATTTAAATTCTTTAATTTCTTTCAAGACCATTTTGTAGTCTTTAGAATAGAGTATAAAATTTTGCACTTCTTTTGTTAAATTTATTCCTAAATATTTTACTTTTTGATACTATTGTGAATGGATTTGTTTTCTTTTCTTTCTTTCTTATTTGATTTGTTTTCTTAATTTCATTTTCAGATTATTCATTGCAAATGCATAGAAATATAATTGATTTTTTGTATTTTGATCTTGTATCCTGCAATCTTGCTGATCTAGTTTATCAGGTCTAATAGTATTTTTAGTGGATTTCTTAGGATTTTTTACATACAAGATCAGATCATCTGTGACTAGAGATAGTTTTACTTCTTCCTTTCAATCCAGATACTTTTAATTTCTTTTTCTTATCCTTTGTCCTGAGAAATGGTGTCTTAAGAGATTGGAAAGACTAAAATTTACTGGACCAACCTCTGGAGAGAAGCTTGAAAGGATATGCACTGTGTGTTCAGCATCCTAGTTGGTGACCATACATGTATCCATTTATCAAAAACAAAAGAAATGTGGAGCATTTATGGTATCCTAAAAGTCTAATGGGAATGTTCTTCCCTTGGACTAACACATTTCTTTTTCAATGGACACTTATTGAGAACTTCTTTCTGACATATTCTTTTCTAGGCACCCGGTACATGGTGCTGAATGGGAGTGGCCAGCACTGTGCTCAAGGTCTAATCAGGAAGATAGACAAGCCAAACTGATAATTATACACTCATGACAGCAACACAGTTTATGGGAGGGATGTACAGAGTGATATAGGAACACAGCAGAGAGGAAACTGGGAGAGCAAAAGGGGGAAAGGATTCTCAAAGGAAGCAGATTGGATTGTGACATCTTGGAAAGTAGGTAGGGGACCCAAGTATGTTTCAGATACATACAAAGCCCCAACTGGCCCTCTACTAGGACCAGTGCTCCAGTGATTTCTCCTTCCCTATTTGATTATTGTGCAAATAGGAGTGTGTAGACCTCTAGCAGGAGTCCTTCAAGGGTCCTGGAGGACTGAGTAAGTCTAAGGAGAAATAGAAAGAATGGTTCAGTCCAACCAGGAAGCATAAATATGACTTCCTCATGGCTTCTTGAGAGAAATTACTCATCCTTGTCATCCTTCTCTTCCCAGAAACCCTCTTCCCTTGGTCTGTCATGTGACTTTATTCTATAGCATTCTGCTCTACCCAGGGCAATGGGCCTCAGTTCAAATCCTGCCTCAGGTAGCCACAAATGTTTACTTTGTTCTGTTGAGCAGGCCACAAATGTACCCTCAAAATGCCTGACTGGAGGGTGGCCAACCATGCTGGTTTGCCTGAGAGTATCCCAGTTTTACATGGAAAATCCTGCATCCTGGGAAGCCCCTTAGCCCCAGGCAAACTGGAATGGGTTGCTTACTCTCTCAGTATGTCTAGATAGGAGCAATCTTGAAAGGAGTTTCATTATATATCTGAAGCCAAAGGTTTTAATGCATCTGGGAGGTACTATGGACTATTGATGATTAATTAAGACCCTGGAGTTTAAGACCTAGGGAGACTTTTGGCCTAGGGAGACTTTTGACTCTGTTAGTTACAGTTTCCAGACTTTGGGCCAGTTATCTATCATTCTGAGCCTTGCTTTTCACATCTGTGGAACTGTAGGAATAACAATCTCACAGGACTGTTGAGAATTGAGAGAATACCTGCAAAATGTTTGGCACAGGCTCTGGAACATTGTAAGGAATCAATAAATGATCAATACTCTTGTTCAGATGTCAGCAAATTGCAGATAGTGGGCCAAATCCAGTCAGCCTCCTGTTATTATAAATAAAGTTTTATTGGAACACAGCCACATCCATGTGTTCACACATTTTATATGAGTTCTTTCAAGTTATAAAGGCAGAGTTGAGTAGCTGTGATAGCTGCAAAGCCTAAAGTATTTTCTAGTCCTTTATAGAAATAGTTTGCTGGTTTCTGGTTGTTAATATTACCAAGTACTGTCAAGGGAGTCCTGACTCAGAGCCAGGAAGCCTGGGCTCCAGTCTGATAGGCATGAACTCTGTGACTTCTGGTAGATCTGTCAACGCTTCAGGATTAATGTCCTTGCTTGTGAAGCAAGCAGATGATGTATAAGGCCCATCCTTGTGGCCAAACTTCTGGGACCTATGTTTTGAACCTATGAGATGCTTAGGGAAAGAAGTTCTGTGGGTGAAGGGTGCAGTGGATTCAGGCTTTGATGCCTCATTCTTGAATTCCCCAGATTTGATGTGGTGTTCCCTTCCTGAGCTGCGCCCTTTCCAGTAAGTCCCAGCAGCCTTCAGGAGAGGCGGGCTGAGCAAGCTCATCCAACCCTCCAGAAAGTCTCTGTCAGTGGCTCTAGAGAAGTCAGGGGCCACGTCCTACCCCACCAGGGTGCCTGGTTTCTGGTGTGAGGAAGAATGAATCATGACCCACTCCTACCTGATCTACCCGCTTACAGGGCGTTGTGGAGAGTCACCCTTAGTAGCTAATGATAATTTTTAAATGACTCTGAGCCACCTCAGAGGTCTGCCTCTACTTTCTTGAAAGTACAGATTACAGAATGCTGTCTTCTGGTTTCATAACTGGAGAAAATGCACATTAACAGATAGAGAGACACAGAGACAGGGAGAGAGACACACAGAGAGAAACAGAGAGAGAGAGAAAGAGAGAACCAGGCTCTCATGAGTTTTCCATAATTAATAACCCATGATGTAGAAAACTCCCAACAACTCTTTAGATATGACTCCATTTTATTAAGAAATCTCTTTCTACCTTTTTTTTTTCTTCCCTCCATTCCAGATGCTTTCCCTCATTCGTCTCCCTAGGCACCCAGTTTAAGTCCTTCTCCTTTGAGAACCTACTCTGCTAACACAGGCCATCCGTCCCTCCCTTTTCTGCGTGGTTGGAGCCTCTACCCAGCACCTTGCACCTGGACTGGATTGTTTCCTGATAATTCTATGGGCATCGGTCTCCTCTTCCCAGAAGGACTGTCACTTCCACAAGGGTAGGGCAGGGCTGTACTGTCTACCTCATCTGCATGCCCTGGGGGTTTGGGCTGGCACCAGGCACAGTAGGAGGTGGGGTCCTGGTAGAAGGTTCTCCTCATCTGCCCACAGCCAGTTCCTGTACAGAGCTGGGACTTCCCATCTCATCCAGGCTCTGGAGGCTACATTTAAACCTATCCTACGTCCAATCTCTTTTTCGATTTGTTATCCTAATAGGTGGGTTGATTCATCCTGCCCTGTGCTCTCCTTAAGGCTGTAGTATGTCAGGGCTGGACCTTTTCCCTGATTAGGATAACGTCAGAGTGTGGCTAGTGGCAGACTTTCCCTAGTGAATAAAAAAACCAAACTGTATTATCACCACAAATGAATGCTTACCTGCCTTGTTCTCTTTTTGCAGAATAATTAACATTCTGTTGCTATGAAAGCCATGAATGTCATGGGGATGTCTAATTACATTTACATACTGGAGCTCTTTTTGATGCTCTTTATTTTGGTGTCAACTTTTATTTTGATTATATGGGGGGGAAATGAACACTTTTTATTAAACCAATGTGGATATTAATTATTATCATTGATGTTCCAGCAGAAAAAATACACATTTAAGAAATAGGGTGTTCACTTCCTACACTCTCCTGGGCAGCTTATGAAGTGGCCTCTGGGAACCCAGATGCAAGGGAATGAAGGTCCCATGGACATTTCTCTTTCTCACTGAGGATGGGAACCAGTGTGGGACCAAATGGTCAGGATCCTTCATTCATTCACTTTTTCTTGTGCATCTGCTAAGTACTAACAAATGAGAAGACAACATTTTCCATCGGTATGATTTGTTTTCCACACATGGAGTTTGGATTTTCTCATATATATATATATATATATATATATATATATATATATTGTGATATATCTTTTATATATATATATATATATAGTATATCTTTTATATATATATACACACATATATATGTGTGTATATATATATATGTATGTATGTATACATATATATATACACACACATATATATACACACATATACATATACACATATACATATACATACATATGCATATATACATATGTATATACACACATACATATTTTATTATTACTATTTTTTGAGAGAGCAAATGAGGGAGGGGCAGAGAGAGGGGGAGAGAGAGAATCTTAAGCAGGTTCCATGCCTAGCATGGAGCCTGACACGGAGCTTGATCCTGACAGTGAGATCATGACCTGAGCCGAAATCAAGAGTCAGACGCTTGACCGGCAGAGCCACCCAGGGCGCCCTGGACTTTGGATTTTCTAATTTTTAAATTCCTATATAGCACACACCTGGTTAGCCAGTCTTCCTTAGAATTCATGTGTAGTTGGACATTGAGAGGAAAAATTCACTTTCTACAAAGCAAAACACATCCGAGGTGCTGCTAGGCACGAGGAACCGTTTGCTATTCCTTGAACATGTCATGTTTTCCATAAAGGCAGTGCTTTGTGCCAGGCCCATAAAACCCCCCTGGGACTGGCTAATGCTGAATTATCAGTGGGAAGCAAAGGGGCCATGAAGCTGTGAGTGGGAAGTCACCTTAACTAATTTGGGGATATCTCATGTGACTGGCCTGCCCCACTGACTTTGTTAAGGAAAGCACTGTAACTTTAAGGGAGTGTGAATACAAAAGGTTTGGGTGGCTTTTGGCATTTTGCTTTGTGTCCAATATTATGTATTCCTTCTGACAAGTGTGGGCCAAAGGGCTGTGTGATTTTAGGTAAACAAGTAACCAAAGTTTCATCTAATAGTGACCTGCACATTTGTAGGTGGACAGGCTCACTTGTGAATGGTCAGGTGAGTCCAGGCAAGGTTAGAGTAGCATTTTTGGTGTTTCTTTGAACTTTGTTGTCCCAGTGCCCCAAATATGGGGCATAATTCATAACATAGTTCCTACTGCCTGCATGTTTTTTTTTTTAAATCAACATGCACTTTGCCCTGTGTGATATAATTTCTGTGCTATCTTTATGGCTGGTTTCTTATAGAATTTAAGATTCTTATAGAATTATATAATATAATATAATATAATTCTTATAGAATTATAAGATTCTTTAAGATTTTCTTTTTTTGTAAACATTTTTTAATGTTTATTTATTTATTTTTGAGAGAGAGAGAGAGAGAGAGAGAGAGAGAGAGAGAGAGAACGCGTGCACAAGTGGGGGAGAGGCAGAGAAGGAAACACAGAATCCGAAGCAGGCTCCAGGCTCCGAGTGGCCAGCACAGAGCTCGACACGGGGCTCGAACTCACAAACCAAGAGATCATGATCTGAGCGGAGGTCAGATGCTCAACTGACTGGGCCACCCAGGCATCCCAAGATTGACTGTTTTCAAGACTTAAAACAGTATTTCTTACTAATTAGAATACTGTTTTGCTTTTTGCTTTTGTGGTTTTTCCAAACCCAGGCAGGCACTGACAGAGTTGTCTGCAGGAAGCTGCTGCAGAAGTGGGAAGAATATGAAGAAAGTGTGAAGCCGGAGGAGGAGTGAGGCCCCCCCCACCCCTCGCCTGCTCGGTAGAGGCTGGCTGGGTTGGCAGCGGCCTGACAGCCTCAAGGCCTGAGGGCACACTGCTCATTTGGGCCCAGGCCAGGGTTGCAGCAGAACCTTCATCTTGTTAGTATCTGCCTCTTCCTCTTTAACCCAGAAGTTGTGTTCCACGTAGATGGACTAGCGGGAGAACCTCAGAAAGTCTTCTGTTTCTTCTGTACTTGCACGTGGAGATCGTGGAGATCGTGGAGATCGGTGAAGAGAATCTGACAAGATTGTGTGGCATGGTTCAGAGCAGGGTGACCTGTGACTCTTCGGGGAGTCCTGCTCTGGTTGCTGGACTCAAGGGACTCCAGCCCCACTATGGTTTGTAGGCCAATGTCCACCAGACTCACCCAAATTCCCTTTGTAGAATTTAGACAACTCCCCACTAGTATATTCAGAAAAAAACGTACTGGGTGTTATGGGCCGAATTGTGTCCTCCCCACCCCCCATTCTTTTGTTGAAGTCCTAACCCCTAGTACCTCAGAATGTGACTATATTTGGAGACAGGACCTTTAAAGAAGTAGTTCAGTTTATTTAGTTTTTTTAATTTTTTTTTTTTAATTTGTTTTTGAGAGAGAGAGAGAGATAGAGCACAAGCAGGAGACGGGCAGAGAGAGAGAGAAGGAGACACAGAATCCAAAGAAGGCTCCAGGCTTCAAGCTGTCAGCACAGAGCCCAACACGGGGCTTGAACCCATGAACCGCGAGATCATGACCTGAGCTGAAGTTGGGTGCTTAACCGACTGAGCCACCCAGGCGCCCCAGAAGTAGTTTAGTTTAAATGAGGAGATTTAGTGAGTCCTAATCCAATGTGACTGGTATCCTTATAAGAAGAGGAAATTAGGACACAGCTGCACACAAGGGGGAAGACTTTGTGAAGGCCCAGGGAGCATGTGGCCATCCACAAGCTGAGGAGAGAGGCCTCAGAAGAAACCAACTTTGCTGACACCTCAGTCTCAGACTTCTGGCCTCGAGAACTGTGAGGAAATAACATTTCTCTCGTTTAAGACACCTAGCCTGTGGTATTGCTGATAGCACAGCCCTAGAAAACGAACATACTGGGTCCAGTGCTCCTCCTTTTTCTGGCTACTATGAGCTTCTCAGCCAATTCTAGGTGCTCTGTGGAAGTTTCCTTTTGCAGTTCTCAGTGAGCTCTCAAAGGACATTGCTCTTCTCGCCCATCGGTTTTTATTTTCTTTAATTATAGAAGTATAATTGATATACAATGTTATATTAGTTTCAGATGTACAAGGTATTGATTCGACAATTCTATATATTACTCAATGCCACCATGCCATGTATAGTCACCATCTGTCACCAGACAACATTATTACAATATTATTAACTATATTCCCTATGCTGCTCTTTTCATCTCTATGACTTATTTATTTCATAACTGGAAGTTTGTACCTCTTAATCCCCTTTATCTATTTCACTCATTCCCTCCTCTGCCCACCCTTCCCCTCTGGCAACCATCTGTTTGTTCTTTGTTTACATGTCCATTTTTGTTGTTGTTGTTTTTTTTTTGTTTATTTTATTTTATTTTATTTTATTTTATTT